>NC_087353.1:65990229-66210229 GCF_030014295.1 Loxodonta africana | reverse complement strand
ATCTCTGAAACATTTCATAACATGGAGGAATCTGGAAGGCATTATGCTGAGCGAAATGAGTCAGAGGCAAAAGGACAAATATTGTATAAGACCTCTATTATAAGATCTTGAGAAATAGAAAAAACTGAGAAGAACACATACTTTTGTGGTTACAAAGGGAGGAGGGAGGGAGGGAGGGAGAGGGCTTTTTATTGATTAATCAGTAGATAAGAACTGCTTTGGGTGAAGGGAAAGACAACACTCAATACAAGGAAGGTCAGTCTAATTGGACTGGACTAAAAGCAAAGAGGTTTCCGGGATAAAATGAAAGCTTCAAAGGTCAGCGGAGCAGGGACTGGGGTCAGAGGAACATGGTTTGAGGTGACTTCTAAGTCAATGGGCAAAACAATTCTATTATGAAAACATTCTGCATCCCACTTTGAAATGTGGCGTCTGGGATCCTAAATGCCAACAAGCGGCCATCTAAGATACATCAATTGGACTCAACCCACCTGGAGCAAAGGCAAAGGAAGAACACCAAGGTCACACGACAACTAAGAACCCAAGAGACAGAAAGGGCCACATGAACCAGAGACCTACATTATCCTGAGACCAGAAGAACTAGTTGGTGCCCGGCCACAATCGATGTCTGCCCTGTCAGGGAGCACAACAGACAACTCCTGAGGGAGCAGGAGACCAATGGGATACAGACCCCAAATTCTCATAAAAAGACCGTACTTAATGGTCTGACTGCGACTAGAGGAATCCCGGAGACAATGCTCCCCAGACCCTCTGATGGCACAGGACAGGAACCATCCCCGAAGACAACTCATCAGGCATGAAAAGGACTGGTCAGCAGGGGGGAGAGAGATGCTGATAAAGAGTGAGCTAATTAAATCAGGTGGACACTGGAGAGTGTGTTGGCAACTCCTGACTGGAGGGGGGATGGGAAGATAGAGAAAGAGGGAAGACGGCAAAATTGGCACGAAACGAGAGACTGAAAGGGTTGATTCAATAGGGGGAGAGCAAGTGGGAGAAGGGAGTAAGATGTATGTAAACTTACATGTGACAGACTGATTGGAATGGTAAATGTTCACTTGAAGCTTAATAAAAATTAATTTAAAAAAAAAATCACACAGTGACCCTATACATTTCTATATGTGCATGTATGGCATATGCATGGAAAAATATCTTGGAAGGAGACACATCAAAATAATAACACTGATGCCTAATGACTTGGAATGAGAAAAACTAGGCTCCCAGGTGAAGCAAGGGGCAGGAGAGAAGGTAGATGGGTCAAGGAAAAACCTGTTGCGAAGAGTTTCCAAGGCTGTAAATCTTGACGGAAGCAAACTACCACATCTTTCTCCTTCAGAGTGGCTGCTGGGTTCGAACCGCTGATCTTTTAGTTAACAACCAGGCACTTAACCACTGTACCACCAGCATTTCACAGAGGGCCAAAGAGGTCTGTCACTTTATCTGTATTATTTTAGTTGAATACAACTTAAAAGTATACTTGTGTAACTAGAAGGACATTTTAAAAGATTTTACTTTCTAATGAAAAAAAAAGTGCACTAGAGAAAGTTCTTCTCTCCTATTGGGCATGGGCCAAGTTGCTGATCAATTCTCACGGGCTGGAGCATTCCCCAAAAGCCTTGGTGGCACAGTGGCTAAGTGGTTGGCTGCTAACTGAAAGAGGGGTAGTTCATTTAGGATCACCTTTAGACATTCACAGTAATGACGCTAATAAATATTGGAAAGGTAATGTTAATTTGTTACACATTGTAAAACCCATTGTTCCAACACTCAGAGTGGGGTTGGTAGCTTTAATTCCTGCTTATGTAGAACTGATTTGGAGGCATCTTTAAGAAATTATCAATTACTGATATGGGGCACATAGCAGACAAAGTTGCAAAAGGGATAGGAACACAACAGTGACTTCTGGCCTAACTGAGATTTCTGACCTCTTAAATCAAGGTGACAGAAGATAACAGAATAGGCTTAGATTTTTATTAGCCCAAGAAAGTGTAGTCTGTGCTGTAGCACATACCTCTTGTTGTTTTCAGACAAATAACATAGGAGAAGTAAAACGGGATAGATATAGAATTAGACAGCAAGCTACTCGATTACGCACTGGAACACCCTCACAAACACAAGATTTATTTGGTTAGTTAAAGTCAGAAACAGGTACGTGGGCTAGATCACTATCGCAAGTGATAGTAACATTCTTAGTCTGCAGCCTGTTAGTGTTGTTGTTAGGTGCAGTTGAGTCGGCTCTGACACATAGCCACCCTGTGTACAACAGAACGAAACACTGCCTGGTCCTGCACCATCCTCACAATCATTGTTATGCTTAAGCACACTGTTGCAGCCACTGTGTCAGTTCATCTTACTGAGGGTCTTTCTCTTTTTTGCTGACCCTGTAGCAAGCATGATGTCCTTCTCTAGGGACTGATCCCTCCTGACAATATGTCCGAAGTGATGTGAGACGTTGTCTCCCCACCCTTGCTTCTAAGGAGCATTCTGGTTGTACTTCTTCCAAGACAGATTTGTTCATTCTTTTGGCAGTCCATGGTATAGTCAATATTCTTCTCCAGCACCACAATTCAAAGGCGTCAATTCTTCTTCCGTCTTCTTCATTCATTGTCCAGCTTTCACATGCATAGGAGGTGATTGAAAACACCATGGCTTAGGTCAGGCACACCTTAGCCTTCAGGGAGACATTTTTGCTTTTCAACACTTTAAAGAGGTCTTTTGCAGCCGATTTGACCAATGCAATGCGTCTTTTGATTTCTTGACTGCTGCTTCCGTGGATGTTGATTGTGGACCCAAGTAAAATGCATAGTATTAGGCATAATAAAACTTACCTACTTTGGTCTTACACATTTAAAAGGCAAAAGACCTCGGGCTAAAATGTTGATGTACACTGAGTCTGCTCTTTTTGGCAATGCAATTGATGAGAGTGTTGCTCTTACTTAAGATCCTGGTGAAGAACCAGATGGAATCTGGTGGAAAACCAGCACAGTGAGTTTAAAGAGCCTGCCACCGTGAGTTTAAAGAGCCTGCCCAACTAAGTCCAGGTACTGATCACTGATGCATTATCGCTAATCTCCAATCAGAAGGAGGGAATGATTTAGGATATAATATTGCAGCCATTATTCCCTGTCCTAAAATGTGACCCAACTGGAGCTGGACTTACAAAGACAATAGCTAGGACAATCTTGGAAAACATCTTTTAGGGAACCTTTCACATAAACAAACCTTAACAGCACAACAGACCCACATACTTTCCATTCTTATCTTTTTCTGCAAGCATTTAGTGAATAGTAGGATTTGTTGGATCAGTGAAGACCCTCCTGACTGTTGTTACCGAAACCTGTACCAATGACTATTAAGAAAGACAATTCAAAATACAGAATCATGGTGATTTGGCAGTTTCTAGCCAACCTGTGAAAAGGTGAAGCTTTCAATGGTTTTACCCTTTGTGATGTTAGTACACACTGATGACTCTGTGGGGCAGACATGGCTCTGGCAGCATGCTTGTCCATTTTCCCACTTTTGTCTGTTCTGTAATATTTCCTCGGATTTGAGTAGACATGGCTCTGGCAGCGTGCTTGTCCATTTCCCACTTTTGCCTCGTTGAATATATGCCGAATAAAACGTTGCTTTTTGCATTAAAAAAAAAAAAGATTGGTAATTCGAATTTACCAGCTGCTCCTTGGAAGCCCTATGGGGCAATTCTACTCTGTCCTATAGGTTCACTATGAGTGGGAATCATCTACGGCAATGGGTTTTGGTTTGGTGCATTCCCCAGAGTCACTAAATTCTTCCGCAGAGTCTCCTTGTCAAATGTCTTTGTCAGCTCCTGAGTGATTCTAGGAACGCAAGGACCCACAACTACTGTTGTGATGGGTTCAGAAACAGATCTGCCACAAGGTGGAAAAGCCAGTAGCGCACAAACACACACACACACACACACAGAGGAGGGACAAGCAGTGTGTGCCTTGCAGAAAGGTGGCTGCCAGAGGCCTTAACTCTACTCTCCCAGGGCATAGCAAGGAGCGCTGGTGGTGCAGTGGTTAAGCTCTCAGCTGCTACCTGAAAGGTCAGAAGTTCGAACCCACCAGCTGCTCTTTGGGGGAAAAGACCTGGTGATCTGCTCCCAAAAAGATTTCAGCCTAGGAAATCCTATGGGGCAGTTCTACTCTGTCACATGGGCTCCCTAAGAGCCGGGAATCAAATTGATGTCATAATGGGTTACAGCACTTTGACCAAAAGCCTCTCTGTTTCACCTGCTAACTTTTAGGAGAGTTTCTAACTTTAATAAATAGTAAATAACTGCATACTTGTTTTGCTGGGGGATCCCCGGGGCTAGCTGTAATATCAAGGCAAGTTCGTATTTCTGTTTTCAATCATTTCTTCCATTCCTTGCTGGACTTATTTTTTTAAACTTTCCAAACCAAACAAAAGCCAATTCAGAAAAACAGCTAGCCACGTCACACAGTTTGGCTCAGTTCTACAGACAGCCTGACTTTCTGGAAGAAAGCTTTTTTACACAGAGAGGTTCTTACCGGTTTGGTCTTGCAAATCAATGAGGACTGCCAAAGTTTTTTAAACAGCTAGCACCTCGGTGAGAGCTCTAAGACAATGAGAAGGTGGTTAACCAATAACCAAACCCATCGTCTGTAGAGTCAATCCCCACACATAGCAACCCTACAGGATAGAGTAGAAGTGTCCCATGGGGTTTCCAAGGCTGTAATCTTTATAAAAGCAGACTGCCACATCTTTCTTCCCGATAGGGACTGGTGGGTTTGAACTACCGACTTTTGGGTCAGCAGCTGCTGCTCCATCAGGGATCCTTAGGAACGTGGTTACAATATTTAAATTCAGTTCACTTATGGGGCTTTTTTAATAGCTAACTGTTCCCTTTACCCTCCACTTGATTCCCCAAACCTGATGTGCAATAATAAAATTATGAATATATGAATAATTTGCACACATTAAATTTTGAAATTCCTCTGAAATGTTACAACGCATTTTAAATGTTTTTTTTTTTAATTTCCTGATTAAGAGGTTTTCAGAAATGGACAGCATCATCTTTGAGCAACAATTAAAATAAATTCCTTTATTTATATATTTAAGATTACAACTATGGTGCAAATGATATGATTTTAATATAAACTTGAGGCTACCTTAAGTCTTTCACTTAATGTATTTTCATTGAGCGTATGGTGACATGCAAACTCACACTTTGAGAATAGATCCTTTTCCCAGACTTCAACAGACCAAAACGTGGAGCGAACTCACTTTTCTTAAATCATTTTAACAGTTGTTGAGCAAGTTGACTTCGAACATGCGATTTTTCAAATTTTTTTCCAAGTCTTAACAGTGGACTCATGTGTATAGCTTCATGTCTCTCGCCTCAACTGAAAACAAATGTCGGCCTTACTAACGAAAGCTAACACCCAGGCAGCGCTTGTGATGTTAGCCGTGTGCTACATGCTTTGCATGGCTTCTCATTTAATCTTCACGTCAACTTTGTAAAGCTAGTGAAGTTATTCCTCTCATTCCACAGATGAAGAGACTGAGGCTGAGACTGAGAGATTAAGGAGCTTGTCCCAGATCCAACAGCCAGTGTATGGCAATGGGGAAAGGGTAAAGGGTTTAAAGTATAAAAGTAAGAAGCTTAGATTTGACTTAAAAAGAGAGCAAAGGTTAAGAAGCAAGGAGACCAGATGAAAGGCTGCTGCAATAATTCAGAGAGAGACGATGAAACGAGCACAAGAGTGGGCAATGGACAGACACAGAGAGGATGAACTCAAGATAAGCTAAATGTAATAAGATGTTATGGCTCTACAACTAGATAAAAAGACAAGTAACAGGCAAAGGATCTGAAAAGATATTTCCCCAGACAAGATATACAAAGGCCAATAAGCACAAGAAAAAGATGCTCAACATCATCAGTCAGCAGGGAAATGCAAATCAAGACCACGGTAAGAAACCACTTCACACCCGCAAAGATGCAGAAAATAAAAAGGACAGATAATAACAGGTGTTGTCAAGGACGTAGAGAAATCAAGACCCTCATACACTGCTAGTGGGAATGTAAAATACACAGTTACTTTGGAAAACTGGCAGTTCCTCAAATAATTAAACATAGAGTTACCATAACCAAAAAAACCAAACCCATTGCCATCAAGTCGATTCCGACTCATAGCTACCCTATAGGTCAGAGCAGAACTGCCCCATAGAGTTTCCAAGGAGCACCTGGCAGATTTAAACTGCCAACCTTTTAGTTAGCAGCCATAGCACTTAACCACTATGCCACCAGGGTTTTCCACTCCTAGGTATCTACCCAAAAGAAACAAAAACACACGTCCACACAGAAACTTGAACCCAATTGTTTATAGCAACATTGTTTATAATAGCCAAAAGGTAGAAACAACCCAAATGTCCATCAGCAGGCAAATGGATAAACAAAATGCGGTATATCCATACAATGGAATATTATTTGGCCTTAAAAAGGAATGCAATATTGGAACATGCCACAGCATGGATGAGCCTTGAAAACATTATGCCAAGTAGAAGAAGCTGGACACAAAACTCCACAAATTACATGACTTCGTTCATTTGGATGTCCAGGATAGGGAAATCTATAGAGAGACAGAAATCATGTTAGTAGTTGCCTAGGCCTGGGGAGTGGGGTGGGTAATGAGGGCTGAATGTTAATGGACATGGGGTTCTTTTGGGAGTGAATAAAATGTTCTAAAGTTGATTGTGGAAACTCTGGTGGCGTAGTGGTTAAGAGCTACAGCTGCTAACCAAAAGATCAGCAGTTTGAATCCACCAGGCACTCCTTGGAAACTCCATGGGGCAGTTCTACTCTGTCCTATAGGGTCGCTATGAGTTGGAATCAACTTGTCAGCAATGAGTTTGGTTCAGTTTTTTTTAAATTTGATTGTGGTGATGGTTGCACAATCTGTGAATATACAAAAAAATCCTTGAAGCATACACTATAAACGAGTGAATTGTATGGTTTGTGAATTATCCCTCAATAAAGCTGCTTTTTAAAAGTCGTTATGGGCACAAAGAGGTATGACAACCACATAACTGAAAATACAAACCAAGAAAAATGTAACGACTCAGCAAACATAAAGTCAAATACTATGAAAATGAGGAACACACAATTTACAAAGAAAAACGTCTCAGCACAAAAGAGTAAGTGGAAAAATGAAATTGTCAACAACACACATAAAAAGGCACCAAAATGATAGCACTAAACACATACTTATCTATAATTACGCTGAATGTAAATGGGCTAAATTCACCAATAAAAAGACAGAGAGTCTCAGACTGGATAAAGAAACACGATCCGTCTATATGCTGCCTACAAGAGACACACCTTAGACTTAGAGATACAAACAAACTAAAACTCAAAGGATGGAAAAAAATATATCAAGCAAACAATAAGCAAAAAAGAGCAGGAGTAGCAATATTAATTTCTGACAAAATAGACTTTAAAGTTGAATCCACCACAAAGGATAAAGAAGGACACTACATAATGATTAAAGGGACAATTGACCAGGAAGATATAACAATATTAAATATTTATGCACCCAATGACAGGGCTGCAAGATACACAAAACAAACTTTGACAGAACTGAAAACTGAGATAGACACCTTCACAATTACAGTAGGAGACTTCAACACTCCACTTTTGGAGAAGGACAGGACATCCAGTAAGAAGCTCAAGAGAGACCAGGAAGACCTAATTGCTACAATCAACCAACCTGACCTCATTGACTTATACAGAACACTCCACCCAACTGCTCCAAAGTATACTTTTTTTTTCTAGCGCACATGAAACATTCTCCAGAATAGACCACATATTAGGTCATAAAACAAACCTTTGCAGAATCCAAAACATCGAAATATTACAAAGCATCTTCTCAGACCATAAGGCCATAAAAGTGGAAATCAATAACAGAAAAATTAGGGAAAAGAAATCAAATACTTGGAAACTGAACAATACTCTGCTGAAAAAAGACTGGGCTATAGAAGACATTAAGGAAGGAATAAAGAAATTCATAGAATGCAACAAGAATGAAAACACATCCTATCAAAACCTCTGGGACACAGCAAAAGCAGTGCTCAGAGGTCAATTTATATCGATAAATGCACATACAAAAAGAAGAAAGAGCCAAAATCAGAGAACTGTCCCTATAACTTGAACAAATAGAAAGTGAGCAACAAAAGAATCCATCAGGCACCAGAAGAAAACAAATAATAAAAGTTAGAGCTGAACTAAATGAATTACAGAACAGGAAAACAATTGAAAGAATTAACAAAGCCAAAAGCTGGTTCTTGGAAAAAATAAACAAAATTGATAAACCATTGGCAAGACTGACTAAAGAAATACAGGAAAGGAAACAAATAACCCGAATAAGAAATGAGAAGGACCACATCACAACAGAACCAAATGAAATTAAAAGAATCATTTCAGATTACTACGAAAAATTGTACTCTAACAAATTTGAAAACCTAGAAGAAATGGATGAATTCCTGGAAAAACACTACCTACCTAAACTAACACATTCAGAAGTAGAACAACTAAATAGACCCATAACAAAAAAAGAGATTGAAACGGTAATCTAAAAACTTCCAACAAAAAAAAGCCCTGGCCCGGACGGCTTCACTGCAGAGTTCTACCAAACTTTCAGAGAAAAGTTAACACCACTACTACTGAAGGTATTTCAAAGCATAGACAATGACGGAATACTACCCAACTCATTCTATGAAGCCACCATCTCCCTGATACCAAAACCAGGTAAAAAAGGTAAAGACATTACAAAAAAAGAAAATTATAGACCTATATCCCTCATCAACATAGATGCAAAAATCCTCAACAAAATTCTAGCCAATAGAATCCAACAACACATCAAAAAAATAATTCACCATGATCAAGTGGGATTTATACCAGGTATGCAAGGCTGGTTTAATATTAGAAAAACCATTAATGTAATCCATCACATAAATAAAACAAAAGACAAAAACCACATGATCTTATCAATTGATGCAGAAAAGGCATTTCACAAAGTCCAACACCCATTTATGATAAAAACTCTTACCAAAATACGAATTGAAGGAAAATTCCTCAACATAATAAAGGGCATCTATGCAAAGCCAACAGCCAATATCACTCTAAATGGAGAGAACCCGAAAGCATTTCCCTTGAGAACAGGAACCAGACAAGGATGCCCTTTATCACCGCTCTTATTCAACATCGTGCTTGAAGTCCTAGCCAGGGCAATTAGGCTAGACAAAGAAATAAAAGGTATCCGGATTGGCAAGGAGGAAGTAAAATTATCACTATTTGCAGATGACATGATCTTATACACAGAAAACCCTAAGGAATCCTCCAGAAAACTACTGAAACTAATAGAAGACTTCGGCAGAGTCTCAGGTTATAAAATAAACATACAAAAATCACTTGGATTCCTCTACATCAACAAAAAGAACACCGAAGAGGAAATAACCAAATCAATACCATTCACAGTAGCCCCCAAGAAGATAAGATACTTAGGAATAAATCTTACCAAGGATGTAAAAGACCTATACAAAGCAAACTACAAAGCTCTACTACAAGAAATTCAAAAGGACATACTTAAGTGGAAAAACATACCTTGCTCATGGATAGGAAGACTGAACATAGTAAAAATGTCTATTCTACCAAAAGCCATCTATACATATAACGCACTTCCGATCCAAATTCCAATGTCATATTTTAAGGGGATAGAGAAACAAATCACCAATTTCATATGCAAGGGAAAGAAGCCCCAGATAAGCAAAGCATTACTGAAAAAGAAGAAGAAAGTGGGAGGCCTCACTCTACCTGATTTCAGAAGCTATTATACAGCCACAGTAGTCAAAACAGCCTGGTACTGGTACAACAACAGGCACGTAGACCAATGGAACAGAATTGAGAACCCAGATATACATCCATCCACGTATGAGCAGCTGACATTTGACAAAGGACCAGTGTCAGTTAATTGGGGAAAAGATAGTCTTTTTAACAAATGGTGCTGGCATAACTGGATATCCATTTGCAAAAAAATGAAACAGGAGCCATACTTCACACCATGCACAAAAACTAACTCCAAGTGGATCAAAGACCTAAACATAAAGACTAAAACGATAAAGATCATGGAAGAAAAAATAGGGACAACCTTAGGAGCCCTAATTCAAGGCATAAACAGAATACAAAACATTACCAAAAATGATGAAGAGAAACCCGATAACTGGGAGCTCCTGAAAATCAAACACCTATGCTCATCTAAAGACTTCACCAAAAGAGTAAAAAGACCACCTACAGACTGGGAAAGAATTTTCAGCTATGACATCTCCGACCAGCGCCTGATCTCTAAAATCTATGTGATTCTGTTAAAACTCAACCACAAAAAGATAAACAACCCAATCAAGAAGTGGGCAAAGGATATGAACACACATTTCACTAAAGAAGATATTCAGGCAGCCAACAGATACCTGAGAAAATGCTCTCGATCATTAGCCATTAGAGAAATGCAAACTAAAACTACGATGAGATTCCATCTCACACCAACAAGGCTGGCATTAAACCAAAAAACACAAAATAATAAATGTTGGAGAGGCTGCGGAGAGATTGGAACTCTTATACACTGCTGGTGGGAATGTAAAATGGTACAACCACTTTGGAAATCTATCTGGCGTTATCTTAAACAGTTAGAAATAGAACTACCATACAACCCAGAAATCCCACTCCTCGGAATATACCCTAGAGATACAAAAGCCTTCACACAGATATATGCACACCCATATTTATTGCAACTCTGTTTACAATAGCAAAAAGCTGGAAGCAACCAAGGTGCCCATCAACAGATGAATGGGTAAATAAATTGTGGTATATTCACACAATGGAATACTACGCATCGATAAAGAACAGTGACGAATCTGTGAAACATTTCATAACATGGAGGAACCTGGAAGGCATTATGCTGAGCGAAATGAGTCAGAGGCAAAAGGACAAATATTGTATAAGACCACTATTATAAGATCTTGAGAAATAGTAAAAACTGAGAAGAACACATACTTTTGTGGTTAGGAAGGGGGGAGGGAGGGAGAGGATTTTTTTATTGATTAATCAGTAATCAGTAGATAAGAACTGCTTTAGGTGAGGGGAAAGACAACACTCAATACATGGAAGGTCAGCTCAATTGGACTGGATCAAAAGCAAAGAAGTTTCTGGGATAAAATGAATGCTTCAAAGGTCAACGGAGCAAGGGCAGGGGTCTGGGGAACATGGTTTGAGGGGACTTCTAAGTCAATTGGCAAAATAATTCTATTATGAAAACATTCTGCATCCCACTTTGAAATGTGGAGTCTGGGGTCTTAAATGCTAACAAGCGGCCATCTAAGATGCATCAATTGGTCTCAACCCACCTGGAGCAAAGGAAAATGAAGAACACCAAGGTCACACGACAACTAAGAGCCCAAGAGACAGAAAGAGCCGCATGAACCAGAGACCTACATCATCCTGAGACCAGAAGAACTAGTTGGTGCCCGGCCACAATCGATGACTGCCCTGACAGGGAGCACAACAGAGAACTCCTGAGGGAGGAGGAGATCAGTGGGATGCAGACCCCAAATTCTCATAAAAAGACCATACTTAATGGTCTGACTGAGACTAGAGGAATCCCGGCAGCCAGGATCCCCAGACCTTCTGTTGGCACAGGACGGGAACCATCCCCGAAGACAACTCATCAGACATGAAAGGGACTGGTCAGCAGGTGGGAGAGAGATGCTGATGAAGAGTGAGCTAATTATATCAGGTGGACACTTGAGATTGTGTTGGCAACTCTTGTCTAGAGGGGGGATGGGAGGATAGAGAGAGAGGGAAGCTGGCAAAATTGTCACGAAAGGAGAGACTGAAAGGGTTGACTCAATAGGGGGAGAGCAAGTGGGAGTACGGAGTAAGATGTATGTAAACTTATATGTGACAGACTGATTGGATTTGTAAACATTCACTTGAAGCTTAATAAAAGTTAAAAAAAAAAAAAAAGAATCCATCAGGCACCAAAAGAAAACAAATGACAAAAATTAGAGCTGAACTAAATGAATTAGAGAACAGGAAAACAATTGAAAGAATTAACAAAGCCAAAAGCTGGTTCTTTGAAAAAGTTAGCAAAATGGATAAACCATTGGCAAGACTGACTAACGAAATACAGGAAAGGAAACAAATAGCCCAAATAAGAAATGAGATGGGCCACATCACAACAGACCCAACTGAAATTAAAAGAATCATATCAGATTGTTACGAAAAATTGTACTCTAACAAATTTGCAAACCTTGAAGAAATGGATGAATTCCTAGAAAAACACTACCTACCTAAACTAACACAATCAGAAGTAGAACAACTAAATAGACCCATAACAAAAAAAGAGATCGAAATGGTAATCAAAAAACTCCCAACAAAAAAAAGCACTGGCCCGGATGGCTTTACTGCAGAGTTCTACCAAACTTTCAGAGAAGAGTTAACACCATTACTACTAAAGGTATTTCAAAGCATAGAAAATGACGGAATACTACCTAACTCATTCTATGAAGCCACCGTATCCCTGATACCAAAACTAGGTAAAGACACCACAAAAAAAGAAAATTACAGACCTATATCCCTCATGAACATGGATGCAAAAATCCTCAACAAAATTCTAGCCACCAGAATTCAACAACATATCAAAAAAATAATCCACCACGACCAAGTGGGATTTATACCAGGTATGCAAGGCTGGTTTAATATTAGAAAAACCATTAATGTAATCCACCATATAAATAAAACAAAAGACAAAAACCACATGATCTTATCAATTGATGCAGAAAAGGCATTTGACAAAGTCCAACACCCATTCATGACAAAAACTCTCAGCAAAATAGGAATTGAAGGAAAATTCCTCAACATAATAACGGGCATCTATACAATTTTTTTTTTATGCAAAGCCAACAGCCAACATCACTCTAAATGGAGAGAGCCTGAAAGCATTTCCCTTGAGATCGGGAACCAGACAAGGATGCCCTTTATCACCGCTCTTATTCAACATTGTGCTAGAAGTCCTAGCCAGAGCAATTAGGCTAGACAAAGAAATAAACGGCATCCGGATTGGCAAGGAGGAAGTAAAATTATCTCTATTTGCAGATGACATGGTCTTATACACAGAAAACCCTACGGAATCCTCCAGAAAACTACTGAAACTAATAGAAGAGTTCGGCAGAGTCTCAGGTTATAAGATAAACACACAAAAATCACTTGGATTCCTCTACATCAACAAAAAGAACATCGAAGAGGAAATCACCAAGTCAATACCATTCACAGTAGCCCCCAAGAAGATAAAATACTTAGGAATAAATCTTACCAAAGATGTAAAAGACCTATACAAAGAAAACTACAAAGTACTACTGCAAGAAACTAAAAAGGACCTACTTAAGTGGAAAAACATACCTTGCTCATGGATAGGAAGACTGAACATAGTAAAAATGTCTATTCTACCAAAAGCCATCTATACATACAATGCACTTCCGATCCAAATTCCAATGACATCTTTTAATGTGATGGACAAACAAATCACCAACTTCATGTGGAAGGGAAAGAAGCCTCGGATGAGTAAGCATTACTGAAAAAGAAGAAGAAAGTGGGAGGCCTCACTCTACCTGATTTTAGAACATATTATACAGCCACAGTAGTCAAAACAGCCTGGTACTGGTACAACAACAGGCACATAGACCAATGGAACAGAATTGAGAACCCAGATATAAATCCATCCACGTATGAGCAGCTGATATTTGACAAAGGCCCAGTGTCAGTTAATTGGGGAAAAGATAGTCTTTTTAACAAATGGTGCTGGCATAATTGGATATCCATTTGCAAAAAAAATGAAACAGGACCCATACCTCACATCATACACAAAAACTAACTCCAAATGACTCAAAGACCTAAACATAAAGACTAAAACGATAAAGATCATGGAAGAAAAAATAGGGACAACACTAGGAGCCCTAATTAAGGCATAAACAGAATACAGAATATTACCAAAAATGATGAAGAGAAACCAGATAACTGGGAGCTCCTAAAAATCAAACACCTATGCTCACCTAAAGACTTCACCAAAAGAGTAAAAAGACCACCTACAGATTGGGAAAGAATTTTCAGTTATGACATCTCCAACCAGCGCCTGATCTCTAAAATCTATATGATTCTGTTAAAACTCAACCACAAAAAGAAAAACAACCCAATCAAGAAGTGGGCAAAGGATATGAACACACACGTCACTAAAGAAGATATTCAGGCAGCTAACAGATACCTGAGAAAATGCTCTTGATCATTAGCCATTAGAGAAAGGCAAATTAAAACTACGATGAGATTCCATCTCACTCCAACAAGGCTGGCATTAATCCAAAAAACACAAAATAATAGATGTTGGAGAGGCTATGGAGAGATTGGAACTCTTATACACTGATGGTGGGAATGTAAAATGGTACAACCACTTTGGAAATCTATCTGGAGTTTTCTTAAAAATTTAGAAATAGAACTACCATACAACACAGAAATCCCACTCCTTGGAATATACCCTAGAGAAATAAGAGCCTTCACACAAACAGATATATGCACACCCATGTTTATTGCAGCTCTGTTTACAATAGCAAAAAGCTAGAAGCAACCAAGGTGCCCATCAACAGATGAATGGGTAAATAAATTGTGGTATATTCACACAATGGAATACTACGCATCGATAAAGAACAGTGACGAATCTGTGAAACATTTCATAACATGGAGGAACCTGGAAGGCATTATGCTGAGCGAAATGAGTCAGAGGCAAAAGGACAAATATTGTATAAGACCACTATTATAAGATCTTGAGGAATAGTATAAACTGAGAAGAACACATACTTTTGTGGTTACGAGGAGGGGAGGGAGGGAGGGTGGGAGAGGGTTATTTACTGATTAGTTAGTAGATAAGAACTATTTTAGGTAAAGGGAAGGACAATACTCAATACACGGAAGGTCAGCTCAAATGGACTGGACCAAAAGCAAAGAAGTTCCTGGGATAAACTGAATGCTTCAAAGGTCAGCGGAGCAAGGGCGGGGGTTTGGGGACTACGGCTTAAGGGAACTTCTAAGTTAATTGGCAAAATAATACTATTATGAAAACATTCTGCATCGCACTTTGAAATGTGGCGTCTGGGGTCTTAAATGCTAACAAGCGGCCATCTAAGATGCATCAATTGGTCTCAACCCACCTGGATCAAAGGAGAATGAAGAACACCAAGGACACAAGGTGATTATGAGCCCAAGAGACAGAAAGGGCCACATGAACCAGAGACTACATCATCCTGAGACCAGAAGAACTAGATGGTGCCCGGCCACAACCGATGACTGCCCTGACAGGGAGCACAACAGAGAACCCCTGAGGGAGCAGGAGATCAGTGGGATGCAGACCCCAAATTCTCATTAAAAGACCAGACTTAATGGTCTGACTGAGACTAGAGGAATCCCAGCGGTCATGGTCCCCAAACCTTCTGTTGGCCCAGGACAGGAACCATCCCTGAAGACAACTCATCAGACATGAAAGGGACTGGACAGAGGGTGGGAGAGAGATGCTGATAAAGAGTGAGCTAATTATATCAGGTGGACACTTGAGAGTGTGTTGGCATCTCCTGTCTGGAGGGGAGACAGGAGGGTAGAGAGGGTTAGAAACTGGCAAAATTGTCACGAAAGGATAGACTGGAAGGGCTGACCCATTAGGGGGAGAGTAAGTGGGAGTATGGAGTAAGGTGTATATAGGCTTATATGTGACAGACTGACTTGATTTGTAAACGTTCACTTAAAGCTCAATAAAAATTATTAATTTAAAAAAAAGTCATTACGGTTGTTTGGATACAGGGGAGTTGATTCATTAAAAAATATTGAACACTTACTATGTGCTAGACACAAAGCTGGGCACTAGGGATGCAAAAGAGAAGAGTAAATAAAGTCAAGTGGAAGAAAAACTATAAACAAGTAAGCAAACTAAATGGTTACCAACTGTGATAAATTATAGCAAGGAAATTAAAAAAAAAAAAATTTGTTTTCAAGTTGATTCTGACTCAACAGCAACCCCATGTGTTACAGAGCACAACTGCTACGTAGGGTTTTCTTGGCTGTGATCTTTACCGAAGCAGACTGCCAGGGCTTTCTTCTGTGACACCAGTGGGTGTGTTCGAACCACCAACCTTTAGGTTGGTAAAAAAAAAAAAAAAGGTTGGTAGTCCGGTGCAAACCGTTTGCAGCGCCCATGGACCTGGAAGGAAATAGAGGAAGTGCTATTGACAGCAACAGGTTATTTAAAAAAAAAAAAAAAGGAGAGGGGACCTACATAGATGATCAAGGAAGGCTTCTCTGAATTAACACCTAAGCAGAGTCCAGAAAGATAAAAAGGAGCCAAATTCAAAGTAGCCCCACAGAACAGAAGAAGCAAGTAAGTGCCGATGTCCTGAGGCAAGGTAGACAGAGCTGATGGGTGGGATCTGAAAGCAAGCCAGCGTGTCGCAGCAGAGTCTAGCTGGGGTAGCAGGGCCAGCAGGGGCTTCAGAGGCCAAGGGAATGAGTCTGGATTTTTCCTAGGGGAATTGAGAAGACAGCCATGAAAGGATTTGAAGTAAAACAGTGACAAGATCTGAATTGTGTTTTTAAAAGATCACTCTGTTTGGTGAGAATAGACTGCAGTGGAGAAAGAAGACAAGCTGAAGACAGTTAAGAGGAGGGGGGGCTGCTGCCACCCAAGAGAGCAGACTGGGGCTGAGGCTTGGGCGGTGGCAAAATGGACCTGCAGAAGAATAGAAAGATGTGAGCTGTGTTTTGGACAAAAAACCAATAAGATTTGCTGAAAGTTTTGAGATGATGAGGTCGATGATAAAGGTGGCGAAGGTGGGAGAGTGAAGGATGACATCCAAGATTGCATTTGAGAGCCCAGATGAAGACTGGTATCACAAACCCACCGAAAGCATATTTGTATTCAGTACCCCACCCTGCCCCTGGTGGCTCAGGGCCGTGATGAGGCAATGTATTCAGGCTTTGCATGAATGTACAGGACTGTCCCCACTACCCGTATGCCAGCTTGTCATACTGTGGTGGCTTTCATGTTGCTGCAATACTGGAAGCTATGCCACCAGCGTTTGGAATACCAGCAGAGTCACCCACAGTGGACAGGTTTCAGTCAAGGCTTCAAACCGGTTTGAACTGGTTCATTCATGGCCAAAAAAGTGAAGAAGAAATGAATTTAAAAATTGGGTGAATGGGAACAATAATTGGAATGGGAAAAATTACAGGTTGAAGCCCTGGAATGGGAGACTAGGAAGAGGCATAGTGAGCCCTTTTCAGGAGCCTGAAGTGTGAGATTGGATTACTGGCTGGACTGTGGAGAGCAACACACATTCAAAGCAGCATAGCCAGCCGCTATCTTTGAGCAGGACACTGCTGTTTCTGCCTCTGCTGAAAACCCAACAGGCAAGAGATTTGGCTGCTATGCAATGCATATCCCGCCCTTGCTTTCTAAGAAGAAGATTAAGTTTCTAGCAGGGCTTTGACCATAAACTTTTTCCCATCCCCGCTCACCCAAATTTTAAAAACTCGGGTTTGTTCCTATTTTGCTTCCTTGGCCATGACTGAACTGGGAAAAACTGGTCTGAAGCCCTGGTTTCAGCAGTGCTTCCAAACTAAGACAGACTAGGAAGAAAGGCCTAGCAATCTACTTCTGAAAATCAGCTGATGAAAACCCTAGGGATCACAATAGAATATTGTCCAATATAGTGCTGGACAATGAGCTTCCTAGGTTAGCAGGCACTCAAAATGCAGTGACCGCAACAATGGACTCGAGCCTGCCAACGATTGTGACAGTGGCGCAGGACTAGGCAACATTTTGTTCTGTTGTACATGGGGTCACTATGAGTCCACGCCAACTTGACGGCAAGTAACAGCAATAATAACGATAGGACTGTTACTGAACATTTTGATCAAAGATTTCATAGAAGGATCCTGATCAAAAGAGGGAAAATGCAGAACAGAATTTCAAATTTTCACAGACTTTGGACTTTCTGGAGCAATGGAGGCTGGATGAACCCCTAAAACTATTGCCCTGAGATCATTTTTGAACCTTGAACCAAAAATATCTCCTGAGGTCTTCTTAAAATCGAACAATAGTTTAGCTTAACTAGTAAAAACCGTTGCCTTGAGCATTATGCTCTTTTAAGGGATCAAATTGACAATAGCAACTTGAAAGACTGAATAGAAACCTTAGGGGGCAGCAAGTTTATGTTAATGGGGGAGGAACAACTCAGAAAAGGAGGATGAGAATGGCTACACAACTTGAAGAATGTAATCAAGACACTAAATTGTACATGTAGAAATTGTTTAATTGGCGTATGTTTTCCTGCAAATATTCTCAACAACAACAAAATAAATAAACTTTAAAGAAAAAAATAACAATAAGGCTGTTCAATGTGATGTGAGAACATCCCAAAGGCCCCAGCGTGCCCCACCACTGAGCTAGAAATTCCACCATCAGGGATCCAGCCCTCTGATTGCAAGATAAAACCAAAAAAAACAAATCCAATGCCGTCGAGTTGATAGCACTCATAGCGACCCTATAGGACAGAGTAGAAATGCCCCATAGAGTTTCCAAGGAGTACCTGGTGGATTCGAACTGCTGACCACTTAACCACTATGCCACCAGGGTTTCCGTTGCAAGATCCCTTAAAATCCAGAAGTCGTTCATCACCAGCAGGCTTTCCCTTCGCTTGGATTATCCTGTACTCAGAAAAGTATCAAGCCTTCTCCTACCTGATGTTACTCCTCTTGGAGTCCCCAGGTTGGGCCTCAGAGGTGGATTTAAGGGGCTCCCTCTCTGCTGTGAGCTCGTTTGCTTTGTTGGTTCTAAAAATGGATACGAAGGTAAGAATGACGGGCTCAGGGTCAGACAGATCTCCAGTTTCACAGGATAGTGCTCACTGTATAATCTTCAATGAGTATTTTAATCTCTTAGAGTGCCTCCTACTCCTCTTGGGTCAAATAAGAATAATTAAATACCCATCTCATAAGGTTACTGGAGGCTTCCACAAGGTATGGCAGGTAAGGGCCTGATGCACAGAGGCTGGCAACAGTTAGTTCAGTAAACAGGGCTCATATGATTCTTGTTGAGACAGAGCCAGGCAGATGGCTCACATGTAAGGCAGACAGCTGCTGCAATCTCTCACAGGTAAACAGCTGGTGTTTGTCTACCACCGTACCCTTCTAGTTTCTCTATTTCCAAAATCCTGAGGACCAGAGCCATCCTGGCAATAACTGGTGCCGCATAAATGAGGAGGCACAGCCAACTGCGAAACCCTCGTGGGGCCTAGCCATACAGTGAAGGCAGTGCCTGGCATCAGGGGTGAAGCCAACTAAGAATGGAGACTGGGAGCCTGTCAAGAGCAAGAGAAGTTTCAGGAAATGGCATGGAACATCCTGGGAGTGCACCAAGGAGGTTCGTGGGCAGGCCTGGGCAGCGCCAATATAATATGCTGCTGCTAAGCCACTACCCCTCCCGGGGACTGGGCTTCCCATGGTTTTCCACCCAGATGGCTGCTGAGAACAGGGCCCTAGGAGTGGCCTTTTTTTAATTGTGGTAAACAATGTAACATAAAATTTGCCATGTTAACCATTAAAACACATACACATTTATTATCTCAATTGTTAGTCCTCTGCTTCATAGTTTCTCACTAGGCTGCAATCAAGGTCTCAGTCCAGGATCTAGGGTCTCATCGGAAGGCTCTATTGTGGAATGATCCACTTGCAAGCTAACCTGGGCATCAAATGTCTTGACAACATTCAGGTCCTCACAGGGTCTTGAACTGAGGGCCTCAGTTCCTGGCTGGCTGCAGGCTAGGGGCCACCCTCGGTTCCTTGACATGTGGGTCTCTCCAATATGGCAGCTGATAACATAGCTGCTTACTTCGTCAACACACGAGACAGTCCAGAGGCAGTAGAGTTTACCAGCCAGAAGGAGGTGACAGTCTTTTGTAAACTAATCTTGGACGTGAAACGCTTCACTTTTTATTTATTTATCGAGATAAATTACATATATCCAAAAACTGCCATTTTAATCATTTTTAAAAGTGTAATTCACTGACATTAATTACATTCTCCATGTTCTGCAACCATCACCAGTATCCATTTCCAAAAGTTTTTCGTTACTCCAAACAGAAACTCAGTGCCCCTTAAGCAACAGCTACCTGTTTCCCCTTCGTACTTGCCTCTGGTAAGCAGTAGTAAACTGTGGTCTCTATGCATTTGCTTATTCTAGGATTTCATGAAAGTGGAATCATACAATATATGTCCTTTTGTGTCTGACTTATTTCATTTAGCATGTTTTTCAAGGTTCATCCCTGTCGTAACATGTATCAGAACTTCATCTCTCTTTTTGGCTATATAATATTCTATTGTATGTATATTATTTAGCCATAAAAAGAGATGAAGTTCTGATACATGCTACAACATGGATGAAACTTGAATACATTGTGCTGAGTGAAATAAGTCAGACGCAAAGTATATGAAGTCCCCAGGTGGTGCAAATCATTAACACGCTCAGCTGCTAACCAAAAGGTTGGCAGTTCAAATCTACCCAGAGACACCTCGGAAGAAAGACCTGGTAGTTTACTCCTGAAAAATCAACAATTGAAAACCCTATGGAGTACAGTTATACTCTGACACGCATGGGGTTGCCATGAGTCAGATTTGACTCAATGGCAACTGGTTTACTGGTATGTATATACCATATTTTATTTGTTCCTTCATTCACTGATGGACATTTTGGTTGTTTGGGAGTGGTCATTTTTGAGATGCAAAGTGGGTTAGTAGAAAGAGCTCACAAAGATGGGTTCAAGCCCTGCTCCCACTTGCAGGTTGGGTGACCTTGAGCAAGTCCTTTTCCCTTTCTGAGCTCAGTGGCTTCAGCTGTGAAATAGAGAGCCACCCACTGGCCAGATGTCACTGCTCATCGAGATAAGATTTGGGGGGGTGAAGTGCATGTAAGCATAGGCACTATTAGGGGCTGCAATGTCCAAAGGGTAAGGACAGAGGAAAGATCCAGATATAACTAACATACTGATGGCAATTTCCTGCCTGCCTTTGGAATGAATTAAAAAAAATAACTGAAAGTGTATGGTGGAAGCAAAGCTTTTGGGTCTGTGAGGATTCAGCTGTGGACCAGAGGAGGCCTAGGGCTGACTGAGTCATTTTTGTGGGTGATCATATTTCCTGTTTGCAGAACAAGAATAGGGCTCTAGGCAAGGGGTACATGGAGTGTGATTAAATGTTTGCCCCCAAGCAGCCTTCTAAAGGAAAGCTTCCCAAACAACATTACTGGGTAATTTCCATTGCTACTATCTGGAAGAACCGAGATGACAGGTGGTAAATTTCTGATCCAATGATAGTCTCTTTCTCAATCCTAAAATCTTTACACATGAAATAATATGCCATCTGGGATTGGCTTCAAAACAATACATACCCACCCATTGCCATCCAGTTGATTCTGACTCATAGCAACACTCTAAGTAGAACTGCCCCATAGGGTTTCCAAGGCTGTAATCTTTAAAGACAAAATAAATGTCAGAATAGACTCTGAAAATTGCTCTTGAACATACAGTAGCTAAAGTGAACAGAAGAAATGATGAAGCAAAAGAGCTGAACAGAAGATTTCAAAGGGCAGCTGGAGAAACCAAAGTGTTACACCCACTCCTCACTTATCAGCTATCTCATTAGCTGACGTTTCACATTTACAACAATAGTAAAGAATCTGCTACCTGCCTACTTTGCACATTAATGATGTACATCTGGCAGTAACGAACACAGAGGTGCAAGGCCAGAGTAATGCTGGAGGTGATGGTTAAGGTTATGTGTCAACTTGGCTGGGCCATGATTATCAGTGGTCTGGCAGTTATGTAATGATGTAGTCATCCTCCACTTTGTAATCTAAGGTGGCCATCCTCTATTTTGGCATAATGACAACTTTTGCATAACAACCTGGCCTTTGAAATCCAACCATGTCAATAAGTAAGGAGTGATGTATAATGAAATGTGCCAAGACCTGGAGTTAGAAAACTAAAAGGGAAGAGCACGTTCAGCATTTCTCAAGATGAAAGAACTGAAGAAAAAATTCAAACCTTGAGTTGTAATATTGAAGGATTCTATGGGCAAAATATTGAACAACACAGAAAGCATCAAAAGAAGATGGAAAAGAATACATGGAGTCACTGTACCAAGGATAAATTATCAGTGTTCGACCATATCAGAAGGTAGCATATGATCAAAAACCAATGGTATTGAAGGAAGAAGTCCAAGCTGCACTGAAGGCATTGGCAAAAAAACAAGGTTCCAGAAAGTGACAGAATACCAACTGAAATGTTTCAACAAACAGATGCAATGCTGGAAGCACTCACTTGTCTATGCCAAGAAATTTGGAAGACAACTACCTGGCCAACTAACTGGAAGAGATCCATATTTGTGCCTATCCTAGTCATGTAGTGCTGCTATAACAGAAATACCACAAGTGAATGGCTTTAACAAAGAGAAGTTTATTCTCTCACAGTCCAGTAGGCTAGAAGTCTGAATTCAGGGCTCTGGCTCCAGGGAAAGGCTTTCTCTGTCTGTTGGCTCTGGAGGAAGGTCCTTGTCATCAGTCTTCCCTTGGTCTGGGAGCATCTCAGCACAGAAACCTCAGATCCAAAGGACACGCTCTGCTTCCAGCACTGCTTTCTTGGTGGTATGAGGTTCCCATGTCTCTGTGCTCCCTTCTTTCTTTTATATCTCAAAAGAGATTGGCTTAGGACACTATCTAATCTTGTAGATCTCAGCAGTATAACCGTCACTAATTCACCTCATTACACTGTAGTGAAAGGATTTACAACACATAGGGAAATTACATCAGATGACAAAATGGTAGACAATCACACAACGCTGGGAATCATGACCTAGCCAAGTTAACAGATGTTTTGGGGGGACACAATTCAATCCATGACGGTGCCCATACCAGAGAAAATTGATTGAACAGAGTGCAGAAATTATCAAACAATATCACATGCAAGTAAAATTTTGCTGAAGATAATTCAAAAACAGTTGCAGCAGTACATCGACAGGGAACTGCCAGAAATTTAAGCCAGATTCAAAAGAGAACATGAAATGAGGGATATTGTTGTTGAAGGCAGATGGAACTTGGCTAAAGGCCAGGAATACCAGAAAGAGGTTTACCTGGGTTTTATTGACTATGCAAAGGCATTCGACTGTGTGGATCGTAACAAATTATGGATAACATTGCAAAGAATGGGAATTCCAGAGCACTTAATTGTGCTCATTAGGAAACTGTACGTAGACCAACAGGCAGTCATTTGAACAGAACAGAGGGATGCTGTGTGGTTTAAAGTCAGGGAGGGTCTGCTTCAGGATTGTATCCTTTCACCATCCTTATACATACTTATCAAATATACCATGGACTGCCAGAAGAATGAAAAAATCTGTCTTGGAAGAAGTACAAACAGGGTGTTCATTAGAAGTGAGGATGGCGAGACTTCATCTCATTTACTTTGGACATGTGATCGGGAGGGATCAGTCCCTCGAGAAAGACATCATTCTGGGTAATGTAGAGGGTCAGCGAAAAAGAGGAAGGCCCTCAATGAGATGGATTGACACAGTTGCTGCAACAATGGGCTCAAAATATCTAATATTGTGAGGACGGCACAGGACCAGGCAATGTTTCATTCTGTTATATATGGAGTTGCTATGAATTGGAACCAACTCGAGGGCATCTAACAATGTGCTAGGTAGTAAGAACATACAAGCGATAAGAAGTTAGAGTATAAACTCCATGAAGGCAGAGAAATTTTCTGTCTTTTCTCTGTTACATTCCCAGTGCCTGACACATAATAGGTATTTAATAAATATTTATGTACTGAAATGGAGGGAAGGAGGGTTAAAAGAAAGGAGGGAAAAAAAGTCTCTGCCCCCAAGGAGCCCACAGTTGCCCACAGCCTAGCACTGACACACATGTGAGCAGATGGCTTTTCCAAGAATGGACAATTCAGGGAACTCTGGGAAAAAGAAGCCCTAAGCTTGTAGGAGCTTTGCATAAACTATCTTCCATCCTTAGGTTATCATCCCCCTTTTTCACAGAGAAGTCAACCGCAAAGTTACCACCATGGAACCCATCTTCAAATTCAAGCCTTATCCAGCTGCAGAGAGCCCTCCTCTTTCAGGACACTGCTTGAGTGGATTAAATGAGAACCAGATTATATGGGCTGAGTTGGGGTGGGAGAACTAGTAATGAATATACCTCAAAGCTAGATCTTAGAGAGGTAGGAGCTCTCGAAAAATGATACATTTTGTCAACCTCTGGGGAAATTGGCTTCACACAACTCAAAGGCGACACCCAATGTTGCTATAAGGAACTACACAGAAATCCCAAACTGGTTCCAGAAGAGGGCGCAAGCTTTCACTATTTTCCAGTTAGTTCCACGAGGTTCTCTGAGAAAAAAAACCCAAGGCACGCTAAAGGAGAACGTGCTAAAATAAGGGAGGAGAACATGCCCAAAGCAAGATGAGCTTCATTCTCAGGATAGCTGTATCTTTTCCTGTTGACGATTTAATGATCTGGGTTCTTCTCTGATTCCTTTCTGATGGCACTTGCTTAATTACAGTTGCATTTGAACAGCAGAAACACTAAGTGGAGACTCAGATTCAGGCTACAAACTTGACTGAAACTAAACATCTGAGGAGGGCTGTGAGTCACACAGATCTAGTTGGACTCTCTGCTCTGCCCTCTTACCAGCTTTGTAGCCCTGAACCCATTGCTTCAATTCCCTAAACCTCAATTTCCTCATTTGTAAAACAGAGATGATCATACCTACCTTGCAAGGTTGCCGTGCAGATGAAATGAGATCACCTATTTGCACATAATAAAAATAGGAAGAACTCAGGAAGCCCTGGTGCTGTGACTGTTGCGGCCAACGTTTACTGAGCTCTTACTAAAACCTTGACAGACACTGTCTTCCAGGCTTGAAGTTTCCTTCTGTGTAAAAAACAAGCAGACAAACCAGTCGCCACCGACTCGTCGATATAGGTAGCTCAAATTCCCCATGGCATAGGCTGGTATTTGTAGACCAGTCTACACCACACATACAGAAAATAAAGCTTCATATACTTATCTATAGTTTAATCATCACAACACCCTATGAAGTAGGTAATGTTCTATCCCCATTGTGTAGATAGGAAAAACTGAGGTCTCTTGGGACAGAGTAGCCAAGGTCATGTACTAGTAAGTGGCCAAGTTGGATTCATCTGACTTCAGAGCCCCCACTGTGAATCACTAATCTACAGTGGATTTTGTGAAGGAGACCATCTAAGTTGAAATGTATCCAATTTAAAAATGGCCAAAGGATTTGAATAGACATTTCTCTAAAGAAGTTCTACAAATGGCCAATAAGCACGTGAAAAGATGCTCAACATCATTAGCCCTCAGAGAAATGCAAATCAAAACCACAGTGAGATACCACTTCATACCCATTAGAATGTCTGTAATCAAAAAGACAGATAATAAAATGTGCTGGGGAGGATGTGGGGACGTTGGAACCCTTGTACGCTGTTGGTGAAAATGTGAAATGGTGCAGTCCCTTTGAAAAATAGTCTGGCAGACTCTCAAAAAGTTAAACATAGAGTTAGCACAGACCCAACAATTCCGCTCCTAAGAGAACTAAAAACATACGTCCACACAAAAGCTTGTACAAGAATGTTTATAGCATCATTATAATGACCAAAAAAAAAGGAAACAACCCAAATGTCCATTAACTGATGAATGAATAAACAAAATGTGGTACATCCATACAAGGAGTATTTTCAGCCATAAAGGGGAATGAAGTGCTGATACACACTACGTGGATGAAGCTTGAAAACATTATGCTAAGGGAAAGAAGTCCATCACAAAAGACCACGTATTGCATGACTCCACTTATATGAAATGTCCAGAATAAGCAAACTCACAGAAACAGAAAACAGATTAGTGGTTGCCTAGGGCTGGGCAAAAAAGCCCTGGTGGTGCATTGGTTAAACACTCAGCCGCTAGCCCAAAAGTTGGCTGCTGGAACCCACTCAGTGGTTCCTTGGGAGAAAGGCCCAGCCATCTGCTCCCACAAAGATCACAGCCTAGAAAACTATGAGGAAGTTCTACTCTGTCACATGGGGTCACTATGAGTCAAAATCAACTCAAGGGCACCTAGCAACAACAACAGAGCTGGGAGGAGGAATAGGGTGGGGGGACATGGGGAATGACCGCTAATAGGTACTGGGTTTCTTTGTGCAGTGATGAAAATGTCCTAAAATTAATTGTGGTGATGGTTGTGCAACTCTGTGAATATTGTAAAAACCATTGAATTGTGCACTTTAAGTGGGTAAATTGTATGGTATGTGAATTTTATCTCAAGAGAGCTGTTTTTAACAAAAAGATTAAATGTATAAATAAATTTTAAGACCTTTGTACTTGCCACATAGTTGGCACACACTAAGTAATGAATTCTTACGGAGACACATGTGCTGTTTTTGGTCTGGGAAAGTAGAGTCACATGGACCAGTGCCATTGCTATAGGTAATGGAACAAACACCAGTTGAGAGGCTGTGGACTCACCACCAAATGACGAAAAGTCACCGCAGCCCTGGCCAGCCCCAGAATCAATGGCCCCAAGGTCTGAGGGGCTGGGCAAAGTCAACTTGGACCTGGTAGAGGTAGGACCTCAATTTATTTGCTCATAGACTTTCGTCATTGCTGTTGTTGTTGTTGTTAGGTGCCGTCGAGTCGATTCCAACTCATAGTGACCCTATGTACAACAGAACAAAACACTACCTGGTCCTGCACCATCCTCACAATCCTTGCTATGCTTGAGCCCATTGTTGCAGCCACAGTGTCAATCCATCTCAGTGAAGGTCTTGCTCTTCTTTGCTAACCCCCTACCCTATCAAGCATGATATCCTTCTCCAGGGACTGATCCTTCCTGATAACACGTCCAAAGTATGTGAGACATAGTCTTGCCATCCTTGCCTCTAAGGAGCATTCTAGCTGTACTTCTACCAAGACAGATTTGTTCTTTCTTTTGGCAGTCCATGGTATATTCAATATTCTTCACCAACACCACAATTCAAAGGCATCCATTCTTCTTCAGCCTTCTTTATTCTTATTGCTCTTAGCAGTGGTGTTTTACTATGTTGACGGAAGATCTGCAAAGTTCCTGCTTTTGCTGAACAACTCAAATGGTAAATAATTTAGGTAGCTGATTTCTTGTACTTTGGACAGTCCTGACCTGTTTCTGGAAAACCTGGTGGCGTAGACATTAAGTGCTACAGCTACTATTTGGATAGCAGTTCCAGTCTACCAGGCGCTCTTTGGAGATTATGGGGCTGTCGCTATGAGTCAGAATCAACTCGATGGCAATGGGTTTTTGACCTGTTTCTAATTGATACACTGTCTCCAAGCTCTGAGAAGTTGGAGGAGGATACCATGCCTCTCTCTTACTCCCCACTTCCTCTTTGCCATCCACATACCTGCCGGACCCTAGGCCAAGTATGAAACAAGAATATTCTCTCCAAACATTATGCTGAGTGAAGCAAGTCAGTCACAAAAGGAAAAATATTCTACGATCCCACTTACATGAATTATCTAGAACAGGCAAATGTATTGAGACCAGAAAGTCCTTGGCTGGCGCAAGTTGCGCTCGGTTACTCACCAAAAGGTTGGTCATTCAAATATACCTAACAGAGCCGTGGAAGAAAGGCCTAGTAATCTGCTTCTGCAAAGATTACAGCCAGGACAACCCTATGGAGCAGTTCTACTTTGCATCACATAGGGTCACCATGAGCTGGAATCAACTAACAGCAGCAAGTTTGTTTTTTTTTAAATAGAGACTAGAATTTATCAATGATTACCAGGGAGGAGAGAGGAGGAAAGGAAGAGTCACTGTCTAGGAAGCACTGAGTATATGTTAATGGTGATGGAAAATTTGGCAGCAGATAACTGGTGACGGATGCATAATATGATTAATGTAATCAGGTCACTAAATGGTACATGTAAAAAATGCTGGATTGGCAAATATTATGTTATATATATTTTTACCACAATTTTTTAAAAACACCAAAAAAATAAAATGCTGTTAAAAATGAAAAGAAAAAAAAAAAAAACTCCCCTGCAGAGTCCAAGTGGAATATACCAAAGCATCAATAAAAGCAGAAAGCAACTCCCTCTGGTGATCTAGTGGGGAGATTCCACTGGGTCTTTCCCAAAGCCTCCGACTTCCTATCTGAGCACAAGGCAGGGCTACTGGTCACGCACCTCAAGGGGATGACTTCCCCTCGTAATTCCTGTGAATGCTGCCACCCAGAGTTGGGCAAAGCTCAGTCTATAAGGCTGTAAGCTGCAGCTCTGAGGAAAGGAGATACCAGGGAAGAAGAAAGACTCCTCCCGTTCATCATCTCAGTACCTCATCTCTACCTGCCACGGCAGCACTGACCACGTTCTGCCTGGGTTTTTGGTGACTGTGTAAATATTTTGCCTCCCAAAGGGATTTTGAAGGTGGGAGATACAACTTCTTCTTCTGGGTATCTCGCACATAAATGTTTGTAAGTCCAAACTCTGGGCACATGATGTGGTTAAGCTGAATAATGACCCCCAAAGATGTCCACATCCTAAATCTCCAGAAACCATGAATATGTTATGTTATAAGGCAAAAGGGACTTTGCAGATAAGGTTGAGTTAAGAATCCTGAGGTGGGGAGATGATGTTGGATTACCCTCGTGGGCCCAATATCATCACAAGTGTCCTTAGAAGAGGGAGGCGGGAGAATCAGAGTCAGAGTAAGACTCATGATGAAGGAAGCAGAGGTCAGAGAGACTCAGGGCCACAACCCAAAAAACGCAGCAGCCTTTAGAAGCTGGAAAAGGAAAGCAAACAGATTCTCCCCTAGAGCTTCTTGTTGGAATGCAGCCTGCTGACCCATTTCAGACTTCTGACCTCTAGAACTGTAAGCGGGTAAGTTTGGATTGTTTTAAGCCACTATCCAAACCAAACTTGTCGCTGTTGATTCCAACTCATAGCGATCCTATGAGGACAAAGTAGAACTGCCCCATAGGGTTTCCAAGGCTGTTTACCTGTGTTTTATTGACTATGCAAAGGCATTTGACTATGTGGATCATAACAAATTATAGATAACATTACGAAGAGTGGGAATTCCAGAAAACTTCATTGTGCTCCTGAGGAACTTGTACATAGATCCAGAGGCAATTGTTGGGACAGAATAAGGGGATACTGCGTGGTTTAAAGTCAGGAAAGATATGCGTCAGGGTTGTATCCTTTCACCATACCTTTCAATCTGTATGCTGAAGAAATAATCCAAGAAACTAGACTATATGAAGACGAATGGGGCATCAGGATTGCAGGAAAACTCATTAACAACCTGCATTATGCAGATTACACAACCATGCTAGATGAAAGTGAAGAGGACCTGAAGCACTTACTGATGAAGATCAAAGACCACAGCCTTCATTATGGTTTTCACTTCAACGTAAAGAAAACAAAAATCCTCACAATAATCAACATCATGATAAATGGAGAAAAGATTGAAGTTGTCAAGGATTTCATTTTACTTGGATCCACAATCAACACCTATGGAAGCAGCAGTCAAGAAATTAAAAGATACATTGCATTGGACAAATCTGCTGCAAAGGACCTCCTTAAAGTATTGAAAAACAAAGATGTCACCTTGAATACTAAGATGCCTCTGACCCAAGCTATGGTATTTTCAACCAGATCGTATGCATGTAGAAAGCTAGACAATGAATAAGGAAGACCAAAGAGGAACTGATGCCTTTGAATTGTGGTGTTGGCGAAGAATATTGAATATACCATGGACTGCCAAAAGAATGAGCAAATCTGTATTGGAAGAAGTACAACTAGAGTGCTTCTTAGACACAAGGATGGTGAAACTGCATCTTACATACTTTGAAGATGTTGTCAGGGGGGATCAGTCCCTGCAGAAGGACATCATGCTTGGTAAAGTACAGGGTGAGTGGAAAAAGGGAAGACCCTCAACGAGATGGATTGACACAGTTGCTGCAACAATGGGATCAGGCATAGCAACAATTGTGAGCACGGCACAGGACCAGGCAGTGTTTCGTTCTGAGGTACACAGGGTCATTATGAGTCAGAACCAACTCAACGGCACCTAACAACAATCTTTATAAAAGCAGACTGCCAGATCTTTCTCCTGATGGGCTAAACCTACCAGTCTTTTGGTTAGCAGCCCAGCGCTTAACCACTGCACAACCAAGGCTCCTTTTTTTTTTTTATTGTGCTTTAAGTGAAAGTTTACAAATCAAGTCAGTCTCTCACACAAAAACTTACATACACCTTGCTACATACTCCCAGTTACTCTCCCCCTAATGAGACAGCCTGTTCCCTCCCTCCACTCTTTCTTTTTGTGTCCATTTCGCCAGCTTCTAACCCCCTCTACCCTCTCATCTCCCCTCCAGACAGGAGATGCCAACCTAGTCTCAAGTGTCCACCTGATCCAAGAAGCTCACTCCTCACCAGCATCCCTCTCCAACCCATTGTCCAGTCCAATCCCTGTCTGAAGAATGGTTCCTGTCCTGGGCCAACAGAAGATCTGGGGGCCATGATCACCGGGGTCCTTCTAGTCTCAGACCATTAAATCTGGTCTTTTTAAGAGAATTTGGGATCTGCATCCCACTGCTCTCCTGGTCCCTCAGGGGTTCTCTGTTGTATTCCCTGTCAGGGCAGTCATCGGTTGTAGCCAGGCACCGTCTAGTCCTTCTGGTCTCAGGCTGGTGTGGTCTCTGGTTTATGTGGCTCTTTCTGTCTCTTGGGCTCGTAATTACCTTGTGTCCTTGGTGTTCTTCATTCTCCTTTGCTCCAGGTGGGTTGAGACCAATTGATGCATCTTAGATGGCTGCTTCCTAGCATTTAAGACACCAGACACCACTCTCCAAAGTGGGATGCAGAATGTTTTCTTAACAGATTTTATTATGCCAATTGACTTAGATGTCCTCCAGGGCTCCTTTTTAAGCCACTAATTTTGTGACAATTTGTTACAGCAGCCATAGACAACTAATATACATGATATCATTGTCACCCTCAGGGTGAACATTAACTGAGTTAACTGATGTAATCTTTATTAAAATGAATAAATGGAAGGTATTATTATTACCCTTGATTCTACAGACAGGAGTCCCTAGGTGGGGCAGATGGTTAAGTGCTGCACTACTGGCCAAAATGTTGGTAGTTCAAACCTACCCAGAGGCACCTCAGAAGACACGCCTGACGATCTGCTTCTGAAAGGTCACAGCCTTGAAAACCCTATGGAGGACAGTTCTACTCTGCATACATGGGGTCACCATAAGTCAGACTTGACTCGATGACAACTAATAACAACATTTTATAGATGAAGAAACTGAGGCTCAGAGAGGTTATATAACTGAAGTTTCATTTGGTTGCAAGCAATAGAAGCTGACTCTGGCTAATGCAAGACAGAAAGTGGGACGAACCTGAGCAGGATAAGTCGTCAGGAAAGTGTTATCTGATCCTGGTTTGATGAGTAGCATCTGGGGTCTTAAAGGCTCAAAAGTGGCCATCTAAGATACAACTATTGGTCTCTAGTCATCTGGATCAAAAGAGAATGCAGGAAACCAAAGACTCAAAGAAGAAACTAGTCCATAGGACTAATAGCCCAATGAAACACAGCTTCTCCTAGCCTGAAACAAGAAGAATTTTATTTTTTAGTCGCCTGCCGTACAGTATGTTTCCCCACTGTGTGCCACGTGGTGCTGAAGACAGTAACTTCCTCTCTGAAAAACAAAAGCCCAGACACAAGAGCCACAGGCACAATGAGTCTGCTGCTCTGTGTGGATGCCCCTGGAAGGCATCACTCTCATTCAGTTGCCAAGACACACAGATCGGCAGAAACCAGGCGTAGACTTTGGGGGAGGGGAAGACTGACAGGCCTTGGTTGCCACCAGTGTCCTGTCTCCTGTGAGAATCCTGGTTCCGGGAGGAACCTCAATATTATTTATAGCTCTCCTTTCCCAGCTGGAGGGAAAGGTAGTTTTGTTTGTGTATTCATCTGGCAGATGATTCAGCCAAGAACTGAAAAGCTGCCTGAACTCTAGTGAGCCGTCGGGAAGAACTGAAACTGATGACCCAGACTGTTCTAGAAGCCAGCCAAGGCCATGCATCTGCACAATGCGAAGAGACTGTAGGTCCCACCCTTGGAGATGCCCACTCCTTGGGGTTCCGTGATTTTCAGAGGAAGTCCATGCAGCCTCCTCACTCTCACTGCAAGACCTCTCCTGTTTCTGGCTTTCAGTCTACGCCAATCCTTTGCTGAAAGCTGAGTCCAAATTGCAGCTCTGCTAGTTACTAGTTGCGTGACCTCCAGTGAGTTAATATCTTTCTCACCTTCAGTCTCTTCATTTGTAAAATGGAATCAGTAAAAGTACCAACCTCTTAGGGTTGCTAGGAGGACTGAATAAGGTTTTACATGCAAAAGACTTAGCATAGTACCTCACTTACAGTGCACTCATTACATGTTAGCAGTTGTGGTGGTGGCTGTTATTATTATTATTACTATTAAAACTATCATTATTATCCCATCTAAGGATAAAGCAGAAGAGCTGCTGGTGGTAGTGGCTTTCATGGAATCATGTAATGTCTTTTTTTTTTTTTTATATTGTGCTTTAAGTGAAAGTTTACGATTCGAGTCAGTTTCTCATACAAGAACTTATTCGCACATTGTTATGTGACCTGAGTTGCTCTCCCTACAATGAGACAGCACACTCCTCTCCACCCTGTATTTCCCGTGTCCATTCAGCCAGCTCCTGTCCCCCTCTGCCTTCTTGTCTTGCCTCCAGACAGGAGCTGCCCACATAGTCTCATGTGTCTACTTGAGCTAAGAAACACACTCCTCGCCAGTATCAATTTATGTCTTACAGTCCAGTCTAATCTTTGTCTGAAGAGTTGGCTTCGGGAATGGTTTCGGTTTTGGGCTAACAGAGAGCCTGGAGGCCATGACCTCTGGGGTCCCTCCAGTCTCAGTCAGATCATTAAATCTGGTCTTTTTACTAGAATTTGAGGTCTGCTTCCCACTTTTTTCCTGCTCCATCAGGGATTCTCTGTTGTGTTCCCTGTCAGGGTGGTCATTGGTGGTAGCCGGGCACCATCTAGTTCTTCTACTCTCAGGCTGATGGAGTCTCTCGTTTATGTGGCCGTTTCTGTCTCTTAGGGAATCATGTAATCTCTTTAAGTCCTTGATAAACACTTTAATGGTTATCTAGTCCAACCTCCCAGCCTATGTCTGATCCCTACCATGTTGTCCATAAACTCCATTCTCTTCTATCAGGTGGCTCATTCCATTGTTGCACTGTTGGAAAGTTCTATCTTGCTGCAGGGATATTCAGAATTGCTTCCTGTGCTGGATATTGTCCATTTGCCCATTTAGATCCACTCTCTACCTCCTCTACCATGCTTTGTGGTTGATATGAACTACATCCAAAGGTTCCCTTGCCCTTTTGCTTATAGTTAGGTTCAGCCAATGGGAGGCTGTTGTAGATTGAATTGTGTTCCCCCAAAATAAGTGTTGCGGTCCTGACCCCTATACCTGTGGATGCAATCCCATTTGGTAATAGGGTTTTCTTTCTTATGCTAATAAGGCCATATCAGTATAGGGTGTGCCCTAAATCTAATCATTTCTGAGTAATATAAGGAGCAATATAAACACAGAGACAAGCAAGTTCAGGGGACACCCAGGGTTCCCCTCGCTTCTCACCTACCGGCTCCCACTACTCCCTCAGTTTCAATAACTTGCTAGAGCAACTCGCAGAGCTCAGGAAGGCACTATACTTATGATTACAGTTTTATTACAGCAAAAAGGACACAACTCAGGACCAGCATAAAGAAAGACACACGGGCAAGATGTGGGAAGGTCCCCAACACAGAGCTTCCATGTCCCAAAAAGTGTGCATAACTCTCCCGAGTTACAATGTCTTTCACCAACCAGAAGAGCCTTTACTGGGATCTCATTAGATGGGCATGATTGATTGAATTCAACCTTCATTCCCTCCTCCCCTGAAGTCAGGCCAATATGACACTATAAGTCTTTCTAGACTGGCCAGCCTTTACCCAAGAGTAATGTAATTAGCATAAACTCTCAAATATGATCTGATGGTACAATCGCTCAGGAAACTAAGGGTTTACAGTTATCTCTCAGGAACCAAGCACAAAGACCAAATTACGTAAAGTAATTCTTTATCCTACAGACACTATTCACCCCAGTACACCTTATAAACAGAAACTTTATTAAACATCCTGCTTCCTCTGTACCCTGACTGATATATCTCTTCAGCCTCCATTTCCCTGTTGCCCTTTCCTAGCAGTTTCCAGTGTCCATTTGGGGATTCCTGTGGTTCTGAGGGTTCTGATCCTTCCCTGTTCCCAGAGGTAGAACATGTGGACTGAGGCAATCAGTGCATTACATTCCCCTGGCCAGGGGGATTTGTTCAGGAGTGAGTATGTGACCTAAGCTAGTCTAACGAGACTTTTGCAGAAAATACTGGGATGAAGATTCAAGATGACTGATGAAGCGAGTATCCTCAAGAGCTGCTATGACAATCTTGAAAGCACAAAGAGAGCCAGGTTTAGGACGGCATGGAAAGCTGAATAGAGAGCGAGGAGAAACCACCAAGGCATCTTTGGTGGCCTCAGTGAGCTGCTATATTAAACCACTCCTGAAGCCTGAACTTTTGAGTTACTTGAGCCAATTAATTTTCTTTATTGTTTAAGCCAGTTTGAATTGAGCTTTTCTGTCAACTGCAACCAAGAATATTCTAACAGATACACAGAACTGGCATCTGCTTCTCTGGCACTTCTGCCAACCAAATGCTTTCTCTTAAAGGTTAGAAATAACCAGGTTCTCATGTATATTATAGAGGAAAGCTGCCCAGAAATTGAGACAAAGCAATACTAACCAGAGGCCACGAGCTAGGTAGACATCAGCTCATGAGCATAAGCAGGCCAATGTCTCCATCCTTAGAGTTTAGCAGAGGAATGGACAAGCCAGGTAGCTATTTCCCCTCCAAGATGAAATTTCCTCCAAAACTCACCCCAGTTTGATCTCTGACTTCTGAAGCCTGAATTGTGCCATCGGAATCATCCTTTTTCATTCTCTCATTCTCTCAAAGGGAGCATCTTCCAACACTTCACTGCTTCCAATATTTTGCTTCTGGAGTCCATCTTTCACACCACTGCCAGAATTATCATCTTTTAAACAAAGGAGTGGGGAGGGTAAGGAGGCTCATATCACTCTCACCTTCACAAATCCTTAAGGGTTCTAACTGCCAACAGGTGTTTACCCTGGGCTGAAGGCACTCCTTAACATAGCCTCACTCTCTTCTCTCAACATGCACTAGGCACTAGCCATTCAATAGTAGTGTCCCTTAAACCCTCCATGAAACCAGTACCCTGTGCTGTTCCCTCAGCCTGAAATACCTTTCTCACCTCTGCCTATGGAAATCTTTTTTATCCTTCAAAGCTCAGTTCAAACACCGCCTCTTCCACGAAGTCTTCCCCAACACCTCTGCTCAGAATGAGTCATTTCTTGCCCTGTAATCTCACAGCATAAGGAGCCCTGGTGGCACAGTGGTTAAGCACTGGGGTGCTAACCCAAAGGTTGGCAGTTTAAACCCCCCTGCCCTCCATGAGAGAAAGATGTGGCAGTTGGTCTGCTTCCATAAAGATTACAGCCTTGGAAACCCTGTGGGGCAGTTCTACCCTATCCTATTGGGTCATGTGAAAGGGCACTCTAAAACTAAGGCACTTAGCATAACTAAAATTGCTGACACAGGTCAGACTCCATTTTGTTTTAAACTCCTGCTGCTGCTGATAAAGTATAAGCACCACTTTTGGGTAAATGTTTAGCAAACAAATGTGGTTATGTTTGCTTGACTATGATTCCAGGCATGGTGGTTCTTGGAAAAATGCTTGCCCTCAGGATGAATGTGTTTCAAAATAGATTAACTGATATGAAAAGGGCCTATTTGTGGTTGAAGTCATGCTAGCCTTACTGTATAAAAACCCTGCATTCCTTTGTGAATGTCAGAGCACTCTGTAATTTTACTCAGTGCTGCCCAACTTAAGTTGCAGTTACTTAAGTTTATTCCTCAGTAAAACTCATTTCTTTAACTCTTCACAAAGTGAGATTTTGATTGCACTTCAATAGTCGCTATGAGTCAGAATCAACTCAGCTGCAAGGGGGGCTGGTTAAACTCACAGCATTTCATACACACCTCTTCATTTAGGTCTGCTGTTGATTTAGAGTTAGGTGTCTACCTATTTGTCTGCAGCAGGAATGAGTCTGTGAACTCCCTGTAGTATTTTGTATTCTTAGCACAATGATGAGCACATAGTATATGTTTATGTTTAATAAATGTTGGTTGGCATCTTTATTTAGTGACTTGGAGAATTTCTTTCCTGGTTCTAGACTGGAGGGACTAAGACTAGACTAAAGAGACAGGAACCTTAAGGACTCCCCTGAGGGCATAACTGGCCATGGAGAAGGGTTCATTCATTCATTCATTCATTCATCCCACCCATCTTTCCACATAATAAATATTCACTGAGATCTACTATGAGCCAGATAGGAGCCTTGGTGGTACAGTGGTTAAGAGCTTGGCTGCTAACTGAAAGGTTAGTGGTTCAAATCCACCAGCCACTCCATGGGAGAAAGATGTGGCAATCTGCTTCCATAAAGATTTACAGCCTTGGAAACCCTACGGAGAAATTCTACTCTGTCCTACAGGGTCACAATGAGTTGGAATCTACTCAGTGGCAATGGATTTGGGTTTTGGATGAGCCAGATCCTGTGCTAACCTCGCTACAGCAAGACTACCCTGATCCCTACGCTAGGGGAGTTCAAGAATATCCTGGTGGAGACACAGAAGAAAGACAAGCAAATATCAAACAGTAAGCTAAGTGCTATGATAAGGGAAGTAGAGAACGCTGTGGAAGCAAAGGAGAGGAGCATCCAACCCAGACTAGGGGGTAGGAGGGACTATAAAGAAGCTCAGAAAATGTTTCCCTATAGGCACCTGAAATTGCAAGCCTTCTGTTTCTGTTTACAATCCAACCTAGTAATTTTCCTTCTGCTTAGGGTAGACATGCCTGGGATTAGTGAACTCCTCTGGTGTCCATCACTTTGTTACAAGTCAAGATAACCTCCCCGAGGGCAGGAAGCAGTCTGTTTTGCTCACTGCCGTATCCCTAGAGCAGTCCATGGGCGATGCAAACAGTTAAAGCACTCTCTGCTAACTGAAAGGTTGGAGGTTCAAGTTCACCCAGAGGTGCCTTGGAAGAAAGGCACCTACTTCCAAAAAATCAGCCACTGAAAACTGTGTGGATCACAGTTCTACTCTGCCACACATGGGGTCGCCATGGGTTGGAATTGGCTGGATGGCAACTGGTAGTGATACTGGTATTCCCAGAACCTAGTCCCTGGCCGTAGCCTAACATAATAGGTACAGGGTTGCTAAGCTGTACACTCCAGGGGCACCCTGTACTTGGAATTCTGTGTGAACCGCACCCCCACTCCAGAAGTGTACAATGTGGCGGAACTGGATCAATAGGTACCCAATTAAGAAAAATTTGTTAAATAAGTGAATTTGCCCCCTCCCCAAACTAAACCAGCCCACGAGCTTATTTCATTTCGAATATGTCTGTATGGATTACACTGGGAGAAAGGAAAAAAGTCACAAGTATCAGAAAGAGATAAAGTTTTCAAAGATGTTAGAGCCAAGGGTATGTGGATTTAGCCCAGCCTCTCATTTCTTTGGGTGGGCCTCAATGGTCCTCCTCCCACACCTCGGAACCCCACTCCACTCCAGAGGATACACCCCCACCACCTCTGATCCCCACCCACCCCCACCCCCTAGTTGTAATGACAAACCAATTAAGCTTATTGTGCTGTCTGGGAACACAATAGGCTTAATTGGACAATTTGTGTCTTTGGGCCCTGTAGCCAGCAATTTCATTCTCCTCCCCACCCAGGAATGACTGCTTGCACGCCCACAGAGCAGAGTCTACTGGGACCACTGCCAGTTCTCCAGGAAAATAAGGGAAGCAGCTGGAAACTGCTGAGACATCCCCAAAACTCTCCACCAGCCTGTCAGAGAGTGTGGGGTCACCTAGGTTGTACCTAAATGGGGGTGGATATGGAGGATAGCTGGCCTCCGATCAAAGGCCGGGGATGCTTACATATCCTCATCAGTCAGATTGGGGAGAGCGAGGAGTAGTGCAGGGAGCCACAAGAACTGGCTTTTATTAACCCGCGTATTGTGACATCATGTTTGGTAAAGCAGAGCATCAAATGTATAAACAAGGGAAGCCCTCAATGAGAAGGATTGACACAATAGCTGCAACAATGGGCTCAGACATACCACAGGTCATGAAGATGGCACAGGACCAGGCTACAGTTTTGTTCTGTTGTACATAGAGTAGCCTTGAGTCAGAGCAGACCAGATAGCAACTAACGAGAGCCAATTAAATGGTAAATTCTACCGTGTATGTACAGTAGATGCTATATACAGATGCCTGTTGCCAGTTGATTCTGACTTATAGCAACCCTACAGGAGAGAGTAGAACTGCCCCATAGCACTTCCTAGGCTATAATCTTTTACAGGACAAATTGCCAGGTCTTTCTCCTATGGAGAGGCTGGCAGGTTAGTACTTCCAACTTCTCGGTTAGCAACTGAGTGCTTAACCATTGCACCACCAGGGGTGCCTGTACACATAGGTGTCAGTATAGCATCCTCTACATGGGCACTTTTTTGGGCTTTGTTTCACTTAGCATAATGTTTTCAAGGTTCACCCAAGTTGTAGTACGTATCAGGACTTCATTTCTACATATTAAAAAAAAAAAATTTTTTTTTTCTACATAAGGCTGAGTAATATTCCATTGTGTGTAGAGACCACATTTTGTTTATCCATTCATCATTTGATGGACACAGGTTGTTTCTACCTTTTGGCTACTGTGAGTAATGCAGCAATGAACATTAGTGTACATGAACCAGAGTCATCAGTTTTCTTACTGAATAAGCATTAAACTAGATCACAGGCAGTCTGCTACAGAGATTGCAGAGAAAGAAAGAAATCTCATCCCTTTATATAGCTAAGAAGATGCAACCTATTACTTGTTAATTGTCTTTACCCAAAGGAAAAAATTAAAGCTGTTTCAAGTTCTTACAACTCAGAGCCAGGAGCCAGGCTAAACTCCTACAGAGGCAGGGAGACAGGAGCCTTCCCCCTTGATGGTCGCATTTCAAAGACATGGCTCCAAGGCCCCCACGAAGGACATTTCTGGGATGCAAAACCGGCCAGAGGCTTATTTCGTTTTTTAAAAGATTTATGTACCTCTCAAAGAGACAGAGAAAGGATTTACAATGACAAATTTTCTAAAGGAAGTGCTCTAAGAAAAGGGAGAGCGGGGAAAGTTCTCTTTATTTTTTGACACCAGAGAAAATTCAAAATTTATTAGATTTGTGTTTATGCTTACACCATTCATGGTAACTCACATTCCCAGGGGGCCCACTGTTAGGAACTCACGGGAAGGTAGCAGGCTTCAGGATGACCCACCCTGGGAACCAGAAAGCCATCCAGAACCACAGCCACTCTCTCTCCGTACCTCTGAAGGTCTCTGGAACCCAGTGGTCTCTCTGCTGTAAACTATTTTCTTCTTCTCTTTCTCCTTCTCCTCCTTCTCTCTCTCTCTCTCTCTCTCTCCCTCCCTCCCTCCTTCCAGACTGATCAGTTTGCACAGCCCCAAACAGACTACCTGTCTTAGTTATCTAGTACTGCTGTAACAAATGTCATAAATGGGTGGCTTTAACAAACAGAAATTTATTTTTTCACAGTTTACCCAGTACCCAGTGCTGTCGAGTCAATTCCGACTCATAGCGACCCTATAGGACAGAGTAGAACTGCCCTATCAAGTTTCCAAGGAGCGCCTGGCGGATTCGAACTGTCAACTCTTTGGTTAGCAGCTGTAGCACTTAACCACTACGCCACCAGGGTTTCCTTTCACAGTTTAGGAGGCTAGAAGTCCAAGTTCGGGTTGCCAGCTCTAGGGGAAGGCTTTTGCCCTCTGTCAGCTCTGGAGGAAGGTCCTTGTCTCTTTGAGCTTCTGCTCCTGAATGATCTTCGTGAAGCTTAGCATCTTTCTTCCCCAACTCTGTTCTTGCACGATTGTTTAATCTCTTTTATATCTCAAAAGAGATTGACCCAAGACAAACAATACACAAGCTTGCCTCATTAACATAACAAAGACAACCCACTCCCAAATGGGGTTATAACTACAGGCATACCAAAACCAAGCCAATCCAGCTGCCTTCAAGTCAATTTCAACCACAGCAACCCTACAGGCCAGAGTAGAACTGCCCCAAAAGGTTTCCAAGGAGCAGCTAAATTGTATACTCCACCCTACCTCTGGTCTACATGTTTTTCTGGGACCCCACTGCTTACAATTTCTGAGTCAGGTGCCCACCTTGGTCCAATCAGCTAGGACAAGGACGTAGAGTAAACTGGGACAAACATGGCCACTTAGGCCCATCGCTTTAGAAAAGGTAGTGGGGGTGCTTCCAAAGAAGGAGGAAGTCATCCAAAACAAAGAGAAGTTATTGGAAATGCTAATGGTATGCCCCCAAATGCCAATGGCTAAACCACTGGACAAAAGTCAACCGGTATTTATTGAGCACCTACTCTACGCCAGGCGCTCCTTGGAAACTCTGTGGGGCAGTTCTACTCTGGCCTATAGGGTCGCTATGAGTTGGAATCGGCTCTACGGCACTGGGTTTTTTTTTGTGCAGGGCCCTGTGAGTGCAACGGACTGCAAACTCAGTGTCACCATTGAGCTATTCTTCTACTTGACCCACATAAAGATGATGAGTTGATGAGGTACCTCCCTTAAAGGAGTTGGGAGCCCTGAGATACTTCAAAACAAGATCAGTTGGCCCTGGCCTAGGGGAGCTAGAACTCAGAATAGCATTGACAGATTTCAAACAAATTTAATCACTGTGAATATAGTTCTTGTTACAGCCCTGCATTCTCAAACGATCTGCAAATTTCCACAAAGATCCCAAAGGAAACTGATGACAATGGTGGTAACAATAACAATTATAAAAGCAAATATTTACTGAGGGATTGTTCTTGTGTTCTAGGTGGTTGCTAAGCATTTTCTCATTAATTCCCACAAAAAAAAAGAGGAAGCCATTTTTTATTTGTTTAATTGAGGTGAAATTCACACAATATGAAAATAAGCATTTCAAAGTGAACAATGTAATGGCATTTAGTACATTCACAATGTTGTGCAATCACCACCTCTAATTCTAAAACATTTTCATTGCCCTGAAAAGAAATCTGGTACCCATTAAACAGTTACTCCCCATTCCCTCCTCCTTGTACCGCTGGCAGCCACTAATCTGCATTCTGTCTGTCTCCATAGATTACCCTATTCTGGGCATTTCGTATAAATGGAATCATACGATACCTGGTCCTCTTAACTGGCTTCTTTCATTTAGCACAATGTTTTCGAGGTTCATCCACATTAGAGCATATATCAGTACTTTGTCCCTTTTTATGGCTGAAAAAAAAAAAAAGAAAAAAATTTTTTTAATATTAATATTCTATTGTATGCATATAGCACATTTTGTTTATCCAGTCATCTGCTGATGGACGCTTGGGTTGTTTCTACCTTTTGGTTATTGTGAAGAGTGCTGCAGTGAACACTGGTGTACAAGTTTCTGTCTGAATCCCTGCTTTCAATTCTTTAGGGTATATACCTAGGAGTGGAATTGCTGTGTCATATGGTAATTCTGCGTTTAACTATTTTTTGAAGTATTTTATTGTGTTTTTGGTGAAAGTTTACACAGAAAATTAAGTTCTCATTTAACAGGCTCGAACATAACAACGATCGTGAGGATGGCGCTTTGTTCTGGAGAGTGCTTTGTTCTGTCGTGCATGTTGTTGTTGTTAGGTGCCGTACAGTTGGTTCCAACTCATTGCGACCCTATGCACAACAGAACGAAACACTGCCCGGTCCTGCGCCATCCTTACAATCGTTATGCTTGAGCTCATTGTTGCAGCCACTGTGTCAATCCACCTCGTTGAGGGTCTTCCTCTTTTCCGCTGACCTTGTACTCTGCCAAGCATGATGTTCTTCTCCAGGGACTGATCCCTCCTAACAACATGTCCAAAGTATGAAAGACGCAGTCTCGCCATCCTTGCCTCTAAGGAGAATTCTGGCCGCACTTCTTCCAAGACAGATTTGTTTGTCCTTTCGGCAGTCCATGGTATATTCAATATTCTTCGCCAACACCACAATTCAAAGGCGTCAACTCTTGTTCGGTCATCCTTATTCATTGTCCAGCTTTCACATGCATATGATGTGACTGAAAATACCATGGCTTGGGTCAGGCGCACCTTAGTCTTCAGAGTGACATCTTTGCTCTTCAACACTTTGAAGAGGTCCTTTGCAGCAGATTTACCCAATGCAATGCGTCTTTTGATGTCTTGACTGCTGCTTCCATGGCTGTTGATTGTGGATCCAAGTAAAATGAAACCCTTGACAACTTCAATCGTTTCTCCATTTATCATGATGTTGCTCGTTAGTCCAGTTGTGAGGATTTTTGTTCTCTTTATGTTGAGGTGTAATCCATACTGAAGGCTGTGGTCTTTGATCTTTGTCAGTAAGTGCTTCAAGTCCTCTTCACTTTCAGCAAGCAAGGTTGTGTCATCTGCATAACGCAGGTTGTTAATGAGTCTTCCTCCAATCCTGATGCCCCGTTCTTCTTCTTATAGTCCAGCTTCTCGTATTATTTGTTCAGCATACAGATTAAATAGGTATGGTGAAAGAATACAACCCTGACGCACACCTTTCCTGACTTTAAACCAATCACTATCCCCTTGTTCTGTCCGAACAACTGCCTCTCGATCTATGTAAAGGTTCCTCATGAGCACAATTAAGTGTTCTGGAATTCCCATTCTTCGGAGTGTTATCCATAGTTTGTTATGAACCACACAGTCGAATGCCTTTGCATAGTCAATAAAACACAGGTAAACATCCTTCTGGTATTCTCTGCTTTCAGCCAGGATCCATCTGACATCAGCAATGATATCCCTGGTTCCACATCCTTTTCTGAAACCAGCCTGAATTTCTGGCAGCTCCCTGTAGATACAGTGCTGCAGCCGTTTTTGAATGATCTCCAGCAAAATTTTGCTTGCGTGTGATATTAATGATATTGTTCTATAATTTCCACATTCAGTTGGATCACCTTTCTTGGGAATAGGCATAATTATGGATCTCTTCCAGTCAGTTGGCCAGAAAGCTGTCGTCCATATTTCTTGGCATAGATGAGTGAGCACCTCCAGCGCTGCATCTGCTTGTTGAGACCTCAATTGATATTCCATCAATTCCTGGACCCTTGTTTTTCGCCAGTGCCTTCAGAGCAGCTTGGACTTCTTTCCTCAGTACCATCGGTTCCTGATCATATGCCATCTCTTGAAATGGTTGAATATCGACTAATTCTTTTTGGTATAATGACTCTGTGTATTCCTTCCTTCTTCTTTTGATGCTTCCTGAGTTGTTTAATATTTTCCCCATGGAATCCTTCACTATAGCAACTCAAGGCTTGAATTTTTTCTTCAGTTCTTTCAGCTTGAGAAACACCAAGTGTGTTCTTCCCTTTTGGTTTTCCATCCCCAGCTCTTTGCACATGTCATTATAATACTTTACTTTGTCTTCTCGAGAGGCCCTTTGAAATCTTCTGTTCAGTTCTTTTACTTCATCAATTCTTCCTTTTGCTTTAGCTGCTCGACGCTCAAGAGCAAGTTTCAGAATCTCCTCTGACATCCATCTTGGTCTTTTCTTTCTTTCCTGTCTTTTCAGTGACCTCTTGCTTTCCTCATGGATGATGTCCTTGATGTCATTCCACAACTCTTCTGGTCTTCAGTCACTAGTGTTCAGTGCGTCAAATCTATTCTTCAGATGGTCTCTAAATTCAGGTGGGATATACTCAAGGTCATATTTTGGCTCTCGTGGACTTGCTCTGATTTGCTTCACTTCCAGCTTGAACTTGCATATGAGCAATTGATGGCCTGTTCCACAGTCGGCCCCTGGCCTTGTTCTGACTGATGATATTGAGCTTTTCCATCGTCTCTTTCCACAGATGTAGTCAATTTGATTTCTGTGTGTTTCATCTGGCGAGGTCCATGTGTATAGTCGCCGTTTATGTTGGTGAAAGAAGGTGTTTGCAATGAAGAAGTCGTTGATCTTGCAAAATTCTATCATTCGATCTCCAGCATTGTTTCTATCACTAAGGCCATATTTTCCAACTACTGATCCTTCTTCTTTGTTTCCAGCTTTCGCATTCCAATCGCCAGTAATTATCAATGCATCTTGATTGCATGTTCAATCAATTTCAGACCGTAGCAGCTGATAAAATCTTCTATTTCTTCATCTTTGGCCCTAGTGGTTGGTGTGTAAATTTGAATAATAGTCATATTAACAGGTCTTCCTTGTAGGCGTATGGATATTATCCTATCACTGACAGCATTGTACTTCAGGATAGATTTTGAAACATTCTTTTTGATGATGAATGCAACACCATTCCTCTTCGAGTTGTCATTCTCAGCATAGTAGACTATATGATTGTGCAATTCAAAATGGCCAATACCAATGCATTTCAGCTCACTAATGCCTAGGATATCGATGTTTATGCATTCCATTTCATTTTTTACAATTTCCAGTTTTCCTAGATTCATACTTCATACATTCCAGGTTCCAATTATTAATGGATGTTTGCAGCTGTTTCTTCTCTTTTTGAGTTGTGCCACATCAGCAAATGAAGGTCCCGAAAGCTTTACTCCATCCACGTCATTAAGGTTGACTCTACTTTGAGGAGGCAGCTCTGCCCCAGTCATCTTTTGAGTGCCTTCCAACCTGGGGAGCTCATCTCCCAGCACTATATCAGACAATGTTCTGCTGCTATTTATAAGGTTTTCACTGGCTAATGCTTTTCAGAAGTAGACTGCCAAGTCCTTCTTCCTGGTCTGTCTTAGTCTGGAAGCTCAGCTGAAACCTGTCCTCCATGGGTGACCCTGCTGGTATCTGAATACCGGTGGCATAGCTTCCAGCATCGCAGCAACACACAGCCTCCACAGTACGACAAACTGACAGACACTTAGGATCGCTATTAGTCAGAACCAACTAGAACGGCACCTAACAATAACAACATACATATCGTTCAGTGACATTGGTTATATTCTTCACACTATATCAGCATTCTGTCTCCCCCTACCCGCCCCATCCCTTCTTATCTTTGGTTTAGGGCAAATGTTTACCACTGGGTTTCACCTGAACAATTATTTTGAGGAGCACAGTATTTGCGGGTGGTATTATTTATTTTATGGGGCCAATCTGTCGTTTGGCTGAAAGGTGATCTCTGGAAGTGGTTGGAGTTCCAAGTTAAAGAGCATTTCAGAATGACAGTCTGGAGAGCTCATCTAGTCTGTACTGGTCCAGTAAGTCTGGACTGTTTTTTTTTTTAAGAATATGAGCTCTGTTTTACATATTTCTCCCATTCTATCCAGTACCATCTATTGAATCCCTGGTCAGAATGGTGGGTAGTGGTAGCCGGGTACCATCTGGTCTGAAGATAGGTGATGTTGCTCGTGTAGACTATTGGTTCTGTAGACCAGTTTCTTCTTTGAGTCTTTGGTTTCCTTCTCTTTTACTCTGGACAAGTAGAGACCAATAGCTGTATCTTACATGGCTGCTGGCAAGCTTTTAAGACCCAAATGCTACTCACCAAACTAGGGTGTAGAACATTGTCTTTATGGACTAAAAAAAAAAAAAAATTGTGTCAATTGGCCAAGTTGCCCCATATTCTTAAGCTCTCAAACCCAGTACACCAATCCCATAACGTGTTTGCTGTGTCTAAGAAATATCCATAACTGTGCCCCCATGTGCTTTATCTTTATATTTGAAAATATGTGTAGCACACATAAACATGTATATTCTATATTTAACTTTTTGAGGGACACCAAACTGTTTTCCGTAGAGGTTGCACCATTTTACATTCTCACCAACAATGAACAAGGGTTCTAATTTCTCAACATCCTTGCCAACACTTGTTATTATCTGTCTTTTTTAGTATAGCCATCTGTCATGGATTGAATTTTGCCCCCCAAAAATATGTGTATAAATTTGGCTAAGCCATCATTTCCAGTATTATGTGATTGTCTACCATTTTGTCATCTGATGTGATTTTCCTACTTGTTGTAAATCCTATCTCTACGATGTTAATGAGATGGGATTAGTGGTAATTATGTTAATCAGGCAGGATTCAATCTACAAGATTAGGCTGTGTATTACACCAATCTGATTTGAGATATAAAAGAAAGAAGAGACTAGAGAGACATGGGGACCTCATAACATCAAGAAAGTAGTGCCAGGAGAAGAGCGTGTCCTTGCATTGAGAAGCTCCTCATCCAGGGGAAGATTTGTGATAAGGACCTTCCTCCAGAGTGGACAGAGAGAAAGCCTTCCCCTGGAGCTGATGCCCTTAATTTGGACTTCTATCCTATTAGACCGTGACAGAATAAACTTTTGTTTGTTGAAGCCATCCACTTGTGTTTCTGTATAGCAGCACCAGATAACTAAGACACCATCATTTTCGGTATAAAGTGGTGTCTCATCATGGTTTTGATTTGCATTTTTTTCTAAAGACTAATAACGTTGGGAAACCCTGGTGGCGTAATGGTTAAGAGCTATAGCTGGTAATCAAAAGATCGGCAGTTCGAATTCACCAGAAGCTCCTTGGAAACTCTGTGGGGCAGTTCTACTCTGTCCTATAGGTTGCTAGGAGTCACTATTGACTCTACAGCAACGGGTTTTTAATAGTGTTGTCATGGATTGAATTGTGTCCCTCCAAAAATATGTGTCAACTTGGTTAGGCCATGATTCCCAGTAGTGTATGGTTGTCCTCCATTTTGTGATTGTAATTTTATGCTAAAGAGGATTACAGCGAGATTGTAACACCACCCTAATGCAGGTCACCTCCCTAATCCAACGTAAAGAGTTTCCCTTGGTTGGGGCCTGCACCACCTTTTTATCTCTCAAGAGATAAAAGGAAAGGGAAGCAAGCAGAGAATTGAGGACTTCATACCACCAAGAAAGCAACACCAGGAGCAGAGTGCATCCCTTGGCACCGGGTGCCTGTGCCTGAGAAGCTCCTCAGCCGGGGGAAGATTGAAGACAAGGACCTTCTTCCAGAGCCAACAGAGGGACAGAGCCTCCCCTGGAGCAGACGCCCTGAATTTGGACTTTTAGCCTACTTTACTTCGAAGAAATAAGTTTCTCTTTGCTAAAGCCATCCACTTGTGGTACTTCTGTTACAGCCGCACTAGATGACTAAGACAAACGTTGAACATTTTTTCATGTGCCTGTTGGCCATTTGTAATCTTCTCTGGAGAAATGTCTTTTCAAGTCCTTTGCTCATTTTTTAAATTGGGTTGTATGTCTTCTTGTTTTGAGTTGTAAGAGCTCTTTTCTTTGTTAAGTTGTAAGGACTGTATTCTGAATTCTAAGCCCTTGTCACATATTCAATTTGGAAATATTTTCTCCCGTTCTGTAGTTTGTGAAGAAGCTGTAACTATTATGCCTTTTTGTATATGAGGAACTTCATGCGCAGAGAGATTAAATGACTTCCCCAAGGTCACAGGGCTGGTAGGTAGTGGAGCAGGCCTATCTGAGTCTAGGGTTTTATGCCACTTTTTTATACTATCTTCCCAGAATTGGACCATCTACTCGTGACGGGTGATATAATAGATAACGTAGATGTCATGTAGGTGTAAGAAAGTGAGAACCAGTCAATTTAACAAAGCCATTTTCATTTGAGGCAGGAAGAATTGATGTATTTGAATTATGGTGTTGTCAAAGAATATTGAATATACCATGGACTGCCAGAAGAATGAACAAGTCTGTCTTGGAAGAATTATAAGCAGAATGCTTCTTAGAAGCGAGGATGGTGAGACTTCATTTCATGTACTTTGGACATGTTATGAGAAGGGCCCAGTCCCTGGAGAAGGATAACATACTTGGTAAAGTAGAGGGTCAGAAGAAGACCCTCAACCAGATAATGGACACAGTGGCTAAAACAATGGGCTGAAACATAGCAAAGATTGTGAGGATGGCACAGGACCAGTCAGCATTTCATTCTGTTGTATATAGGATTATTATGAGTCAGAACCAGCTCAACAGCACCTAAAAAAAACAACAGCAACCCAGGATCTAACAGATCCCTCTGTGGTACAAATGGTTTGTTCTTGACTGCTAAAAAAAGGTTGGCTGTTTGAACTCATCCAGCAGTACACAAGGAAGAAAGGCCTGGCAATCTGCTTCTGTTGAGATTACAGACAAGAAAACCTTATGGAGCAGTTCTACTCTGTAACGCATGGGTCACCATGAATCAGAATCAATGGCAACAAGTTTGGATTTTGGTTTACCCATACCCAGGACCTACTTTTTTTTTCTTTAACACAAGGCTTTTGTGCCACTGGTACATCTAACACCTCAAAGCTGGAAGACTGCTGGCAAGTTTAGACAAAGACTAAATGCATCTTCAGAAACAATCATTCTATGACAATTGTGCATGACTTATTTCACTCAGTCACGAAAGGACAATGTGATGGTTAATGTTATGTGCCAACTTGACTAGTCCATGATTCTCAGTATTATGTAATTATCCTCCGTTTTCTGATCTCCCATAAGTAATATAATGTAATCGCCTCCATGATGTGATCTGATGTGATCAGCTGATCAGTTGTAAGCGGAGTTTCCTTGGGGGCATGGCCTGTATCCAACATGTATATAGATGTTCTGGCAAAACTCGCTTGCTTGCCCTGGATCCTATTTCTGGCTAGTCATTATCTGACCTCTAGTTTTTGGGGATCTGAGCCAACAGCTTGTTGTCTGACTTGCAACTTTGGGATTTGCCAGCTTCACAGCCCCGTGAGCCAGCAGCCTGTTGTCTGACCTGCTGATTCTGGGTTCCTCAGCCCCTGCAACCACATGAGTCAGGATAAGCCTCCAGCTGACACCTGACCCATGGACTTTGGGACTTGCCGGTTTCCACAACCACATGAGCCATTTCCTTGAGATAAATCTCAGTCTCTCTCTATATAAGCTTCATTCATTTTGCTTCTCTAGAGAATATAACCTAAGACAGACAAATATTATATGATCCTACTTATATGAAATATCTAGACTAGGTAGGTGTATAGAGACAAAACTTTATTGGTGGTTACTGGGACGGGTGGGAGGGAGGGGAAAAGGGAGACTCATTGCTTAGGGAATGTTAAGGGTGATGGGAAAAACTGGAAACAGATAATGGTGATGGTTGAACATGATAAACATAATGTCACTGAATTGTACACATTAAGGATGTTGAAATGGCAAATGTTTTGTTACGTATATATTTACCACAGTAAATAAACAACGATTGCACAAATATGTGTCCAGCAAGCATCAGAAATTTTCAGACAAATTATCATTCCCAAAATTTATGTTTAATTAGAAACTGCAACATGGAAACACTAAGTTTATTGTGCACAAACAAAAATTTCAAATGAATACTATTTGTCTGGTTTGCTAATTGGAAATCAGCCAGTCTTTCCATCAGGCAGTTATAAACAGGCTCAAATCACCTGGCTGGAAATGAAAGGCAAGTCAGCTCCAAGCCTAATGTTGCTTCTGTTATTATTAGCTTAGTGACATTAATAGTGTCTAGTAACAGCCATGAGGATTAGCACCGACCAGCAGAGCTAATCTGACAAAGGTGATTTAAGCCCCAAAGAAACAGGATGTAATTATAATTTAAAGGGAGTAAGGGCATAAGAAGGAAGAAATGTCTGGCTATCTACTTTTGAAAATCAGCCAATGAAAACCCTTTAGATCTCAATGGTCCAATTCCCAAATGATTATGGGGATGGCGCAGGACCGGGCAGTGTTCTGTTCTGTTGTGCATGGGGTTGCCATGAGTTGGGACCTGACTCCACGGCAGCTAACAGCAAGTGCGTAAAAGATGTTTCTGAGTGCTGGACTAATACAATATCCCTCTCCTGCAACTCAGTGGCCGTGCAAGCCATACTCTGGCTCCAAGGGACATGAGGCAATACTGACAGAAAGGCTATGAGAAATATATATTCTTTGATCCAGAAGTTCACATTTAGGAATTTATTTTAAGGAATTAAGGAAGTCTTCAGAGCATTGGTGTCTTACTTATTTAGTGCTGTTATAAAGAAATACCGCAAGTGGGTGGCTTTAACAAACAGAAATTTTTTCTCTCACAGTCTAGGAGGCTGGAAGTCCGAATTCAGGGTGCCAGCCCCCAGGGAAGGCTTTCTCTCTGTTATTTCTAGGGAAAGTTCCTGGTGATCAGTCTTCCCCTAATATAGGAGCTTCTCAGTGAAGGGACTCCAAGTCCAAAGGACACACTCTGCTCCCAGCGCTTTTTTCTTGGTGGTAGGAGGTCCTTCACTCTCTTGCTTGCTTCTCACTCCTTTTATTTCTTGTAAGATAAAAGGTCATGCAGGCCACACCCCAAGGAAACTCCCCGTACATCAGATCAGGGCTGTGACCTGAGTAAGAGTGCTGTATCCCACCCTAATCCTCTTTAACATAATCTAATCTTGCCTCATTAACCACACACAGAGATTAGGATTTACAACACATACGAAAATCACATCAGATCACAAAATGGTGGACAACCACACAATACTCGGAATCATGGCCTAGCCAATTTGCGGGGAGACATTTTTGGGGGACATTATTCAATCCATAACAGTTGGTTGTGAGAATGTTCATGATCATGTTTGTAAAATAGTGAAAAATGTAAAAAGACCAGACTTAATGGTCTGACTGAGACTGGCAGGACCCTGGTGGTCATGGCCCCCAGACCTTCTGTTGGCCCAGGACAGGAACCATTCCCAAAGCTGACTCTTCAGACATGGATTGGACTGGACAGTGGGTTGCAGAGGGATGCTGGTGAGGAGTGAGCTTCTTGGATCAGGTGGACACTTGAAACTAGGTTGGCATCTCCTGTCTGGACGGGAGATGAGAGGGTGAAGGGGGTTAGAAGCTGGCAAAATTGGACACGAAAAGAGAGAGTGGAGGGAGGGAACAGGCTGTCTCATTAAATTGGGAGTATGTAGCAAGGTGTATATAAGTTTTTGTGTGAGAGACTGACTTGATTTGTAAACTTTCACTTAAAGCACAATAAAAATTATAATAAATAAATATTGAAAAATGTCCCATCATAAGAAATTGGTTTGATCAAATGTAGGACATCTGTATACAATGGAGTACTGTGTAGCTATGAAAAAAGAAGGTCCAGAACTATGTTCACTGACACACAAAGAAGTTCAGAACATTCCGTAAAGAGGGTTAAAAAGCAAGTGACAAAATAGTAATTACAGAATGATGCAATTTTCTTTTAAAAGAAAAGACAGGAGATTTATATCTGTGCAACTTCTCATGTTTTTAAATAAATGAAAATAGCCATACATAAAAGAAACCACCTAAAGAGATAGTTTGCAAATGTGTTGTTAGTGAAGATTTGAGGAATACCAAATGCAATCAAATGATCAGGGAATATCATCCACCTGAGAATAAAGAAACCTAATTATTTGTTGAGCCAACATTTACGGATTGGCTACTGTGTGTTGGAGTCTCTGGGTAACGCAAACAGTTACCGTGTTCAGCTGCTAGCCAAAAGGTCAGAGGTGCGAGTCCACCCAGAGGTGCCTCGGAAGAAAGGCCTGGTGATCTACTGTCTAAAGGTCACAGCCTTTGAAAACCCTGTGGAGTAGTTCTAGTTTGACACACACTGGGTCCCCATGAGTTGGAGTCAACTCAACTGTGCCTAGTGTATTGTGAAGTAGGCACAATTCAGACCCAGGCAATACAACAGGAACAAGATAGAAACAGTGCCTGTTCTCAGGGACAGATAATGGAGGAAATAAAACAGTGATAATTTCAGATAGTGAAAAATGCTATAAAAAAATAAAAGAAAGCAATTAGAATAAAAGTATCTCAGGGGAGAGACAAGGCCTCTTTAGATAGTGTATTCAGGGATGGTGTCTCTGAGGAGTTGATATTTGAGCTGAGTCTCAAATGATAAGATGCAGCCAGAGCACCCAAGGCAGCAGGATTCCAGGCATAAAGAAGAGCAGTGCTAAAGCTGAAGAAGAAGGAATTAGGTGCACAGACAGGTGCTTCTCAACCCTGGCTCCACGTCATGCCTGCTTTCAAACCACACCACTGCCCCACCCCAGAAAGACAGAATGAGAGCCTCTGAAGTGAGGCCTGGGGAGCAGGACATATGGGGTTTTTTGTTTTTGTTTGCTCATTTACTTCTTAAAAAACGGCTTTATTGAGATATAATTCGTTTATCGCACAATTCACTCATTTAAAGTATACAAACAAATGGTTTTTAGTATATCCACAGAGTGTGCGATCATCACAACCATCAATTTTAGGATATTTTATCAACCCCAAAAAGAAAGCCATACCCTTTAGCAGTCATTCCGCAGTTACTTTCCTCCAGCCCATGGCAACCACGAATCTACTTTCTGCCTATACGTATTCATCTAGTCTGGGCATTTCATGTAAATGAAATCATGCAATAGTTGGTCTTTGTGTCTGGCTTCTTAGCATAATGTCTTCAAGGTTCATCCATGTCACACCATGAACTACTACTTCATTCCTTTTTATGGCTGAATGGAACTTCATTGTATGGATATACAACATTTTGTTTACCCATTCATTAGTTGAGGAACTTTTGGGTTGTGTGTACTTTTGGCTATAATGAATAATGCTGCTATGTATATTAATTCATGTTCAAGTTTCTTTGTGGACATGAATTTTCATTTTTCTTGGATATACAGTATACCTGGGTTTTTTACAGTATACCTACAAGTGAAATTGCTGAATCATATAGTAACTATATTCTTTCAAGGAACTGCCAGACTGTTTTCCAAAGAGGCTGCCCATTTTGCATTCTCACCAGCATGGTATGAGGGTGTCCATTCCTCCACATCCTTACCAGCGCTTGTTATCTGTTTTTTTGATGAAAGCCACTCTAGTGAGAGCGAAGTGACATGCTGAGGGGGAAACAAGTTTTGTGAGCCCAGACATGAGCATCCTCCAGTGATCCTCTAGTTCACTACAGTTTGCCAAGTCATCCTTATATAAATTCCTGGCATGTAGGCATTATCGTTCACCATCACTATGAAACCTCTGTCCTCCCACTGTGGAGCATAGAGATCTGCTTTGGTCCTGCAGCCATCCAAGACTCATATCATCTGTAAGTCTCCCCAATAAACTTCTTTGCTGCCACCCTGGAGTTACCCACATCTTTCTTCGGTCTCTTGTCACCCTCCATTTTTGAAGGTAAGCTTCACGTTACTGGTCCATGCCTGGACACGTTCTATTGTGACTTTGATTACCATTTCCCTAATGACTAATGATGTTGACCATCTTTTCATGTGCTTACTAGCCATTTGTTATGGACTGAATTGTGTCTCCCAAAAAGAATGTTGAAGTCCTAACCCCTGTACCTGTGAATGTGACCCTGTTTGGAAAGAGGGTTTTTCTTTTGTTACGTTAATGAGGTCATACCAGAACAGAGAGAATGAGAGTGTTCATACCTTGTGAAGAATGTAACCAATGTCACTGAACAATTTGTGTAAAAGTTGTTTATTGAGAACCTAAACAGCTGTGAAAACTTCACTGAAAACACAATAAAATATTATTTTTTAAAAAATTGTCAATGACGTGAAACATAGAGATAAGGAATTGCTTTAGATTAAAAGATTCTAAACAGACATGACAACCAAATGCAACATTATATGGAGTTTTCTTTGCTATAAGTTTTTTGCCCTCGGCTACTGGCCTAAGGGTTCAAACCCACCCAGTGGCACTGTGGAAGAAAGGCCTGGTGATCTGCTTCAATAAAGATTACAGCCAAGACAACTCTATTGAGCAGTTCTACTCTGACACACATGGGGCCACCATGAATCAGAATCAGCTCAACAACAGGTATGATTTTGTTTTTTTTGTAAAGCCCATTGTGGGACAATTGGTAAAATCTGAATAAGGTCTATATATTAGACATGAGAAACAGTTTTAATTCTCCTAGAATCCAGATTTCTGAGTGCATGGGTTTGGGGTGACCCACTCAGGCCATCTGACCTTAGGTGTCCTTTTGAACTTTCAGTTTTTAAGGAACTACTTTCTTAAAGCCACCTTCAAGTTGAGAATAGCCTAGTTAGGGGAGGTCAGTTTGCCTTAGTCATTGGGCACTTTTGTACAGCCATTTTCAAGAAGCATAAACCAAGGGTCTGACTAGAAAATGTATGGCATGCCCTCAGGGACACTGTTTCTCCAACCTACCATCCCTGGAATCCTACACGTGTTCTGATGCTATCTTCTGAGATATTAACATGGCAGTGACCTATATAAAACCCTTTTTACACTATTCCCTCTTTGGAGCCCCTTCCCCATACATTCCGGTTGATGCTGCCTGATTTAAATTGTATCTACGCACAAGAAATATATTTTGTACATTATTCATCTAATGCTGCTATAGCAGAAATACCACACTTAAACAAAGTGAAGTTTATTTTCTCACAGTAAAGCAGGCTAAAAGTCCAAATTCAGGTGTCAGCTCCAGGAGAAGGCTTTTTCTCCCTGTCAGCTTTCTCATCAATCTTCCCCCCAGACTAGGAGCTTCTCTGCACAGCGACACCCGGGTCCAAAGGATGCGCTCTACTCCTGGCACTGTTTTCTTGATGGTATGAGGTCCCCCTGTGTCTCTGCTCGCTTCTCTCTTTTGTATCTCAAGAGATTGCTGCAAGACACCACCCAATCTTGTAGACTGAGTCCTGCCTCACTAACACAACTGCCGCGCATTCTCCCTCATTAACGTCATAGAGACAGGATTTATAACATATAGGAAAATCACACAATACCGGGAATCATGGCCCAGCCAAATTGATACACACATTTTGGGGGGGGCCATAATTCAATTTATGACATTTTGTTACACTAATTTTTGATGTTTCTTTACGCATTTAGGTTTTTGACAGATAGTAATATTGTATCTACTTTGGTGGCTTGCGTGTTGCTGTGATGCTAGAAGCTATGCCACCGGTATTTCAAATACCAGCAGAGCCACCCATGGTGGACAGGTTTCGGTGGAGCTTCCAGACTATGACAAGCTAGGGAGAAGTATCTGCCAAAAAAATTGGCCGGTAAAAACCTTATGAACAGCAGTGGAACTTTTTCTGATATAGTGCCAAAAGATAAGCCCCTCAGGTTGAAAGGCACTCAGAATGTGACTGGGGAAGAGCTGTCCCCTCAAAGTAGTCGACCTTATGGATATTGATGAAGTAAAGTTTGCAGTACTTTCATTTGCTGATGTGGCACAACTCAAAATGAGAAGCAATGGTTGCAAACATCCATTAATGATCAAAACGTGGAATGTGTGAAGTATGAACCTAGGAAAATTGGAAGTTGTCAAAAAATGAAATGAAATGCTTGAAGATCGACATCCTAGGCATTAGTGAGTCAAAATGGACTGGTACTGGCCATTTTGAATCAGACAATCATATGGTCTACAATGCCAGGAATGACAGATAGAAAAGCAACGGCACCCGGCTCATCCTCAAAAAGAACATCTGAAGATCTATCCTGAAGTACAATACTATCAGTGATACGATAATATCCACACGCCTACAAGGAAGATCAGTTAATACAACTATTACTCAAATTTATGCATAAACCACTAATGCCAAAGATGAGGAAATTGAACATTTTTACCAACTTCTGTGGACTGAAATTGATCAAACATATAATCAAGATCATTGATAATTACTGGTGATTGGAATGTGTAAGTTGGAAACAAAGAAGAAGGATCAATAGTAGGAAAAATGATCTTGGTGATAGAAACAATGACATCACATGATAGAATTTTGCAAGACCAATGACTTCTTCATTAGAAATGCCTTTTTTCAACAACATAAATGGTGACTATACATGTGGACCTAGCCAGATGAAATACACAAGAATCAAATCAACTATATCTGTAGAAAGAGACGATGGAGAAGCTCAATATCATCAGTCAGAACAAGGCTAGGGGCTGACTATGGAACAGACCATCAATTGCTCATATGCAAGTTCAAGTTGAAGCTGAAGGAACTTAAAACAAGTCCACAAGAACCAAAGTACAACCTTGAGTATATCACACATGAATTTTCAGATCATCTCAAGAATAGGTTTGACACGTTGAACACGAATGACCGAAGACCAGATGAGTTGTGGGATGACATCAAGGACATGGTACATGAAGAAAGCAAAAGGTCATTAAAAAGACAGGAAGGAAAAGATGAAATGATGTCAGAAGAGACTCAAACTTGCTATTGCAGATAAAATAGTTAAAGTGAATGGAAGAAATGATGAAGTAAAAAAGCTAAACAGAAGATTTTAAAGGACGACTTGAGGAGACAAAGTAAAGTATTACAATGAAATGTACAAAGACCTAGAGTTAGGAAACCAAAAGGGAAGAACATGCTCAGCATTTCTCAAGGTGAAAACACTGAGGAAAAAATTGAAGCCTCAAGTTGCAATTTTGAAGGATTCTATGGGCAAAATATTGAATGACGAAGGAAGCATCAAAAGAAGATGGGAGGAATACACAGAGTGACTACAGCAAAAGAATTGGTCAATGTTCAACCATTTCAGGGGGTAGCATATGATCAGGAACCAATGGTACTGAGGGAAGAGGTACAGGCTACACTGAAGGCATTAGCTAAAAGGAAGACTCCGGGAATTGATGGAATACCAATTGAGATGTTTCAACAAACAGGTGCAGCACTGGAGGCGCTCGCTCATCTATGGCAAGCAATTTGGAAGACAGCTACCCAGCTAACTGACTGGGAGAGATCCATATTTGTGCCCATTCCAAAGAAAGGTGATCAAAAAATGCTAAGGTTATCAAACAATATTATTAATATCACATGCAAGTAAAATTTTGCTGAAGATCATTCAATCCCACTCCTAGGAATATATCCTAGAGAAATAAAAATGTCACATGAATAGACATATGCACACCCTTGTTATTGTAGCATTGTTCACAATAGCAAAAAGATGGAAACAACCTAGAAGCTCATCAACAGACAAATGGATAAACAAACTGTGGTACATACACACAGTGGAGTATTAAGCAACAATAAAGAATGATGAATCTGTGAAGCATCTCATAACATGGTTAAATCTGGAGGGCATTATGCTGAGTGAAATAAGTCAGTCACTAAAGAACAAATATTGTATGAGATCACTACTGTAAAAACTCATGAAAAGGTTTACACACAAAAAGAAACAATCTTTGATGGTTATGATGCAGGGGAGGGGTGGGGATGGAAAAACACTAAATAGATAATAGATAAGTGGTGACTTCTGTGAAGGGTAAGACAGTACACAGTACTGGGGAAGCCAGCACACCTTGTCCAAGGTAAGGTCATGGAAACTCTATAGACACATCCAAACTCCCTGAGGGATGAAGTTGCCGGACTGAGGGCTATAGGGACCGTGGTCTTGGGGAACATCTAGCTCAACTGGCATAACACAATTTATAAAGAAAATGTTTTACATTCTGCTGTGGTGAGTAGTGCCTGGGGTCTTAAAAGCCTGTAAGCGGACATCTAGGATACTCTACTGTTCTCACCCCTTCAGGAGCAAGGAAGATGAAGACAACTAAAGATAAAAGGGAAAGATTAGTTCAAAGTACTAGTGGACCACATCTACCATGGCCTCCACCAGACTGAGTCCAGTACATCTAAATGGTGCCCAGTTACCACCACTGACTGCTCTGACAGGGATCACAATAAAGGGTCCCAGACAGAGCTGGAGAAAAATGTAGAACAAATTCTAAGTCATAAAGAAAGACCAGACTTGCTGGCCTGACAGAGACTGGAGAAACCCTGAGAGTATGGCCCCCGGACACCCTATCAGCTCAGTAACGAAGTTACTCCTGAGGTTCACCCTTCAGCCAAAGATTGGTCAGGGCCATAAAACAAAACGAGACTAAAGGGGCACACCAGCCCTGAGGCAAGGAGTAGAAGGCAGGAGGGGACAAAAACCAAAAACCAAACCCATTGCTGACGAGTCACTTCTGACTCATAGTGACCCTACAGGACAGGAAAGCTGGTAATAGGGAACCTAAGGTTGAGAAGGGAGAGTGTTGACATGTCGTCGAGTGGTTAACCAATGTCATACAACATGTGTACTAACTGTTTAATGAGAAACCAGTTTGTTCTTGGTGGTATGAGGTCCCCAACTCTCTGCTTGCTTGCCTTTCCTTTTATTTCTTAAGAGATAAAAAGGTGGTGCAGGCCACACCCCAGGGAAGCTCCCTTTACACTGGATCAGGGAAGTGACCTGAGTAAGGGTGGTGTTACAATCCCTGCCTAATCATCTTATCATGAAATTACAATGACAAAATGGAGAACAATCACACAATGCTGGGAAGCATGGCCTAACCAAATTGACACATATTTTTGGGGGGACAGAATTCAGTCCATGACAAGGGATATCACTGTTGATGTCAGATGATCTTGGATGAAAGCAGAGAATACCAGAAAGATGTTTACCTGTGTTTTATTGACTATGCAAAGATATTTGACTGTGTGAATCATAACAAATTATGGATAACATTTTGAAGAATGGGAATTTCACAGCACTTAATTGTGCTGGTGCAGAACTTCTATGTAGACCAGGAGGCAGTTGTTCAAGCAGAACAAGTGGATACTGCATAATTTAAAATCAGAAAAGGTATGTATCAGGGTTGTATCTTTTCACCATACTTATTCAATCTGTATGCTGAACAAATAATCCAAGAAGCTGGACTATATGAAGAAGAGCGTGGCATCAGGGCTGGTGGAAGACTCCTTGTTAGGTGCCATTGAGTCGGTTCTGACTCATAGTGACCCTATGTACAACAGAACAAAACACTGCACCGTACTGCACCAGCCTCACAATTGTTGTTATGCTTGAGCCCATTGTTGCAGCCACTGTGTCAGTCCATCTCATTGAGGGTCTTCCTCTCTTTCGCTGACCCTCTTCTTTACCAAGCATGATGTGTTCCAGGGACTGGTTGCTTCTCATAACATGCCCAAAGATGTGAGATAAGTCTTGCCATCCTTGTTTCTAAGGAGCGTTCTGGCTGTACTTCTTTCAAGACAGGTTTTTTTCGTTCTTTTGGCAGCCAACGGTATGTTCAGTATTCTTTGCCAACACCATAATTAAAAGGTCTCAATTCTTCTTTGGTTTTCCTTATTCATTGCCCAGCTTTCACATGCATATGAGGTCATTGAAAAAACCATGGCTTGGGTCAGGCGCACTCTAGTCTTTAAGGTGACATCTTGTCTTTTTAACACTTTAAAGAGATCTTTTGCAGCAGATTTGCCCAATGCAATACGTCCTTTGATTTCTTGACTGCCGCTTCCACAGGTGTTGATTATGGATCCAAGTAAAATGAAATTCTTGACAGCTTCAGTCTTTTATCTGTTTATCACAATGTTGCTTATTGGTCCAGTAGTGAGGATTTTTGTTTTCTTTCTTTTGAGGTGTAATCCATCCTGAAGACTGTGATCTTTGATCTTCATCAATCAGCATTTCAAGTCCTGCTCACTTTCAGCAAGCAAGGTTGTGTCATCTGCATATTTCAGGTTGTTAGCGAGTCTTCCTCCAATCCTGATGCCCATTCTTCTTCATATAGTCCAGCTTCTCGAATTATTTGCTCAGCATACAGATAGAATAAGTATGGTGAAAGGATACAACCCTGACTCACACGTTTCCTGACTTTAAACCACCCAGTATCCCCTTGTTCTGTTCCTCATGAACACAAGTGTTCTGGAATTGCCATTCTTCAAGATGTTATCCATAATTTGTTATGATCCACACAGTTGAGTGCCTTTGCATAGTCAATAAAACACTGGTAAACATCTTTTTAGTATTCTCTGCTTTCAGCAAGGATCCTTCTGAAATCAGCAATGATAATCTTGGTTCCACGTCCTCTGGCTTCAGTTTCTGGCAGTTCCTTGTCGTTGTACTGCTATAACTGATTTTGAATGATCTTCATCAAAATTTTACTTGCCTGTGATATTAATGATATTGTTCAATAATTGCCGTATTTGGTTGGACCACCTTTCTTCAGAATAGGCATAAATATGGATCTCTTCCAGTCAGTTGGCCAAGTAGCTGCCTTCCAAATTTCTTGGCATAAATGAGTGCCCATTTCCAGTGCTGCATCTGTTTGTTGGAACATCTCAATTGGTAATCCATCAATTCCTGGAGCCCTGTTTTCACCAAATGCCTTCAGTGCAGCCTGTACCTCTTCCCTCAGCCCCATCAGTTCCTGATCATATGATACCTCCTGAAATACCTGAACATCAACCAGTTCTTGTTGCTATAGTGACTCTGTGTAGTCTTTCCATCTTCTTTTGATGCTTCCTGTGTCATTCAATATTTTGCCTGTGGAGTTCTTCAATATTGCAACTTGAGGCTTGAATTTTTTTTCTTCAGTTCTTTCAGCTTGAGAAATGCCAAGCTCGTTCTTCCTTTTTGGTTTTCTAACTCCAGGTCTTTGAACATGTCATTATAATACTTTACTTTGTCTTCTGGAGCCACCCTTAGAAATTTTCTTTTCAGCTCTTTTACTTTATCAATTCTTCCCTTTGTTTTACCTACTCGATGTTGAGGAGCAAATTTCAGAGTCTTTTCTGACATCCATTTTGGTCTTTTCTTTCCTTCCTGTCTTTTTATTGACCTCTTGCTTTCTTCACATATGATGTCCTTGATGTCATTTCACAACTCATCTGGCTTCAGTCATTAGTGTTCAGTGCATCAAATCTATTCTTCAGATGGTCTCTAAATTCAGGTGGGATATACTCAAGGTCCTACTTTGGCTCTCGTGCACTTGTTTTAATTTTCTTTGGCTTCAACTTGAACTTGCGTGTGAGCAGTTAATGTTCTGTTCCAAAGTCAGCAGCTGGCCTTGTTGTGACTGATGTGTTGAGCTTTTCCACCATCTCTTTTCATAGATGTAGTCGATTTGATTCCTATGTATTCCATCCGGCAAGGTCCGCATATATAGGTGGAAGACTCATTAAGAACCTGCAATATGCAGATGACGTAACATCGCTTGCTGAAATTGAAGAGGACTTGAAGCACTTACTGATAAAGATCAAAGACCACAGCCTTCAGTATGGGTTATACCTTAACAAAAAGGAAACAAAATTCCTCACAACTGGACCAATAAGCAGTATCATGAAAAATGGAGAAAAAATTGAAGCTATCAAGGATCTCATTTTACTTGAATCCACAATCCACCCCCATGGAAGCAGCTGTCGAGAAATCAGACAATGTATTGCATTGGGCAAATCTGCTGCAAAAGACTTCTTTGAAGTGTTAAAGGCAAAGACGTCACTTTGAGGACTAAGGGTGTTTGACCCAAGCCATGGTACTTTCAATCGCCTCATATGCATGCCAAAGCTGGACAGTGAATAAGGAAGACTGCAGAAGAAGTGATGTCTTTGAATTATGGTGTTGGCAATGAATGTTGAGTATACCATGAACTCCCAGAAGAACAAATAAGTTCGTTTTGGAATAAGTGCAGCCAGAATGCTCCTTAGAAGCGAGGATCGCGAGACTTCATCTCACATACTTTGGACATATTGTCGGGAGGGACTAGTCCCTGCAGGAAGACATCGTGCTTGATAAGATAGAGAGCCAGTGGAAAAGAGGAAGTCCCTTGAAGAGATGGATGAATACAGTTGTTGCAACCGTGGGCTCAAACATTAATGATTCTGTGAATGGCACAGGACTGCACAGTATTTTTTTCTGTTGTACGTAGGGCACCTAACAATAACAATATTTTATCGGTGTTAATTTCCTGATCTTGATTCGTCCTTGCTCTTTGGAGACCTACATGCAGAAGTTGTTGTTGTTAGGTGCTGTAGAGTTGGTTCTGACTCATAGTGAACCTATTTACTTTCCATTTCATTTTTGATGACTTTCAATTTTTCTAGATTAATATTTCATACATTCCATGTTCTGATTATTAAAGGGTGTTTGCAGCTGTTTCTTCTCATTTTGAGTCATGGCACATCAGCAAATGAAGGTCCCCAAAATTTCACTCCATCCGTGTCATTAAGGTTGACTCTTCTTCAAGAAGACAGCTTATCCTCATTTGTATTTTGAGTGCCTTCCAACCTGAGAGGCTCATCTTCTGGCACTATCTCAGACAATGTTCTGCTGCTACTCGTAAGGTTTTCAGTGGTCAATTTTTTATAGAAATAGATCACCAGGTCTTTCTTCCTAGTCTGTCTTAGTCTGGAAGCTCCACTGAAACCTATCCACCATAGGTGATCCTGCTGGTATTTGAAATACAGGTGGTATAGCTTCCAGCATCACAGCAAAACACAAGCCACCACAGTACAAAAAACTGTCAGGCGATTGGTAGCATGCTGATGTATTTACTGGTAAAAGGGTATTCTGGCTGCAATTTACTATAAAATACCTCAGGAAAAAAAATTCAGTACAGATAGAGAATGATAAATGAAGGAAATGTGATAAAAATGTTAACATTTGAGGACTCTGGATGAAGAGATTACAAGAATATGCTGTAATATACCTGCAACTTTTTAGTAAACCTAAATTATGTTGAAATAAAAGGTTAAAAAGAAAAAACAACATGGACGGACCTGGGAATGTAGAGTGTACGATTAACTTTAACTAGAGCACTTGGTCTTTGTTCCTGGTTCCTGGGAAGTAATCCCTAAACCCTTGGAACTTCCCCAATGATTGGAATTTTCGTTATTTGTGGAGCAGCTCCAGATTACACTTGTGGGGTTATATGAATGAAGTGACTAGTCCCACCAGGGAATGTGATATCAGAACAATCTCAGGGGAGGGGAGGGAAAAGAAGCTGGAGATTAATTTCAACCTCATGAGCAGTGATTCAATCAAGCTTATGTAATGAAACCCTGATAAAAATTCTGGACCCTGAAGCTTGGGTGACCTCGCTAGTCAGTGATAGATATGGATGCATGGGAGAGTAACGTGTTTCTGAGGACATGGAATCTCTTCATTGGGGACCCTCCCAGGTCTCTCCCTGTGTTTCTTCATCTGTATCCTTTTTACTGTAATAGAACTGTAATCCTAAGTATAGCATTTTCCTGGGTTCTGTGAGTTGTTCTACTGAATTATATAACCTGAGTGGGTGGTAAAAAAAAAAAAATAGGAACCACCAAATTCGTAGCCAGCAGGTAGAAAGTGAGAGGTCGCCTAGCTTGTGGCTGGCCTCTGAGGTCTTGGGGAGACTTGGCAATTCAAAGGACTATGCTTTGTGAGATCTGACCTAACTCCCAGTGTTTAGGGTTAGGAAAAGAACTACATTTGCCATCGTGTGAGAGAGGACACACACACAGACAGACACTTGTAGGAACCTCCACTGAATCCTGCCTCTGCCGCTTCAGAGTGGTCATGATCCTGGACAAGTTATTTACTATTTTTGTGCCCCAGTTTCCTCATCTATAAGAATAAGGGTACTTACATCACAGGGTCCTTTGAGCCTTAAAAAACCCATCGCTATTAGGTCAACTCCGAATCATAGTGACTCTATTAGTCAGAGTAGAACTGCCCCACAGGGTTTTGAAGGTGGTAGGTAATCTTTACAGAAGCAGACTGCGGCATCTTTCTCCTTCAGAACAGCTGGTGGGCTCTAATCACCAAACTTTCAGTTAGCAGCCAAGCACTTAACCACTGAGCTACTAGGGCTCCTTTGAGCCTTGAATCAATAAATAATTCTAAAATGCTTAGAAAGTTGTTGTTGTTGTTAGGTGCTATTGAATTAGTTCTGACTTATAGTGACCCTATGTACCACAGAATGAAATACTGCCCGGCCCTATGCCATGCTCACAATGGTAATGCTTGAGCCCATTGTTGCAGCCACTGTATCAATGCATTCCATTGAGGGTCTTCTTCTTTTCCACTGACCCTCTACGTGCTTAGAATAGTATCTTGCATATAATGAGTGTTCAATAAATATTAGTCAATATTATCTTGGTCTATCAGACATGGATGGATGGATGGATGGATGGATGGGTGGGTGGGTGGGTGGGTGGGTGGGTGGGTGGATGGGTGGATGGGTGGATGGATGCATGTGCATAGAATCAAGTAATCACAGTTTAAAGTTGCTCACCAAATAATTCTCCTATAGCAAGGTGACTCCTGCGTACACTTTCCTATACAGCAGAGAATTGCTGGTGAAGCCAGCACAAGATTTCAGCCTGTTTGGCAGTGACATTCCTCTAGGTACATGAATGACATGACATTTTTCTTTCTATATCACACCATTAAGATTTTCATAATTTTGAATCAGTCTTTAAATCTGATGAACTTTGAATAACTTGACAAAAATATTCAAAGCCAATTTGCCAGACCCTGGCCACTAGGACCATACCAAGGCACATCTACCCTTTAAGGCCCAGCTGGTGGTCGTCTGGAATTCAATGGTGGTAATGAAAGGTGTGTTATGAAAAAGGCAAACAGGATATGTAGTACCAGTGCTATTGTCTTTTGCTTACCTATATATATATTAAAAAAAAAAAAAAGGAAACCCTGGTGGTGTAGTGGTTAAGTGCTACGGCTGCTAACCAAAGGGTCAGCAGCTCGAATCTGCCAGGTACTCCTTGGAAACTCTATGGGGCAGTTCTACTCTGTCCTGTACGGTCGCTATGAGTCAGAATTGACTCGACGGCACTGGGTTTTTTGGGTTTTATATTAAAAATAAAATTTTCAAAAGGGCTACATGAACCAGAGACTACATCATCCCAAGACCAGAAGAACTAGATGGTGCCCAGCCACAACCGATGACTGCCCTGACAGGGAACACAACAGAAAACCACTGGGGGAGCAGGAGAACAGTGGGATGCAGACCCCAAATTCTCATAAAAAGACAAGACTTAACGGTCTGACTGAGACTAGAAGGACCCCGGTGGTCTTGGTCCCCAAACCTTCTGTTGGCCCAGGACAGGAACCATTCCTGAAGCCAACTCATCAGACATGGGCAATCGGTTGGAGAGAGATGCTAATGAGGAGTGAGCTACTTGCATCAGGTGGACACTTGAGACTATGTTGGCATCTCCTCCTGGAGGCGAGATGGGAGGGTAGAGGGAGTTAGATGCTGGCAAAATGGTCATGAAAAGACAGACTGGAAGGAGGGAGCAGGCTGTCTCATTAGTGGGAGAGTAATTGGGAGTATGTAGTAAGGTGTATATAAGTTTTTACGTGAGAGACTGACTTGATTTGTAAACTTTCACTGAAAGCACAATAAAAATTATTTTAAAAAAATAATAAAATTTTCAAAACATTAAGTTTGTATGTGAACTCATAAGCTTTATCTTTCAGTTCACGAACCCATAGAACGTCTGTTCTGAAAGTCAGACAAGAGTCGCGAAGTATGGTAGGAAGTGGAAGGGTTTTTTAGGCACACACACAGAGGAATGAGGAAGTTTATCCTGGGCAAATTTCAGGTTGGCCAGCAGGTATTTTCTTTCCTTATTTGTGATAAAGAGGAAATTTTGAACTGGGTTAAACTGAGCATGCAAGTATCGATTGGCTAGCTTAAGTTTCCATTTCCAGGAGATTCAATTGATTGACTTGGATTTTGGCTCCAGGAAAGGCTAGGCATTCACAAGAAACAGTAACTTAAGTTGTGGTTTGCTGACATGGGGCTCAGCACAAGTGACTCTATTTTGAGCCTGGTTTGAGTTCAGTTAACTAACATCTATAAATAATGTTGAAATGAAATGTTGCATGTAAATCTAAATTAATAATTTAAAATGTATGGAGGGTAAAAAAAAAAATGTATGGAGGGTAAGAAGGTGTAAAAACGGAGTGGCAGGGGTATCTGACCTCCTCTAACTTCACAAGGGGAAAGAGAATCAAGATCAACAGCGGAAGACCGATTCCTATGAGGTTGAGCAGGCATGCCTCCACCCTCCATTCTTTTTACCAATTCTGACACCATCTGTCCCGCCCATGGCACTCTCCACTTCTCTGTTGGGTTGAATAATTTGTTGCAATGGCCACACAGACCATACTCCTCACAATTATGGGGTTTATTGGGGAAGTAACAGGTTACAATTCAGAATCAGGAAATACTCGGGATGGAATTCTTCAATCAGGACAGCCTCGTCTCAGCCGCGTAAGCAGGCAGGCCTCTCTCTGGCCCCTCGGCCTGGCCTCTGTCCTGCTTGGGCAAGTGTTACAAAGCTCTTTAACTCCACCGGTAAGTACTGGGGGGGAGGTGGACACCCCGCCCCACCCCACTGGGAAGCATCCTGCCCAAAGGCGGTCAGCTTTCTTGCTCCCACCACGCATTTCCTGTTGGTCTCCTGGTTCTGCTGCCTCTGCTGCTGCCGTTTCTCTGCCTCTGCTTCTCTCCATCTCCAGTATTATAAGTCTCTCTCTGCTCTGGTTCTGCTGCCTCTGCTGCTGCTCTCTGTCTTCCATGTTACAGCTCCTTTCTCTCTCCATGTCTCCCTTTGAGTCTAGCAGATGGCAAAACTGACCAATCCCCTTGTTAGGGTTCCATACACCTTAGTTGCATGGCCCCACCCCAACAAGGGTGCCATGCACCTTATTTATATTATTAGCGAGCTATCCAATTCCCTTGATGGGCCACAAGTACCTCATTTGCATAGCCCTATTCTGTCATTTGGTGGGAGTCACAAAGACTATGGCTAGAAGGGGCATATTAAGTAATTCCCTGCGCCACAGAAGGGTTCCATAATTTAAAGAGATTTAATTACTTTTCCTTTGGTTAGGAAAACAAATTAAACTCTGACTTAGTTTTTTTGTTGAGGTTTCTACAAATCTGTAGTCCCACAAAATCAGGTTTATTGACTTGTTGCAACAGTGGAGAACACTCACCAGAGGAATAGTGGGACATCCCCCAAACAAATGGAAAACCAGTGTAATTATAGAATCTGGGGGAAGGGTGGAGTTTAGGTGAAATTTAAATGAAGCAGAGTTTTTAGAGGCTCAAAGCAAAGCAGGTCGTGAGTAAAAGGATCAGTATCAAGTGTGAACCCGCAAGGTGGACTTGAGGCCCTGTTTCCTTGGTAAGTACTACCTTAGGACTGACTCAGAATGTTGTACTCAGAAACCCCTTATCTGGTTTTCTGCACCTGGATTGAAAATCAAGGCTGCTTCTCTTTGTCAACGTGACTTAGATCCTGCAGGCAAGGGTGGGATGTTTTCTTGTTATTGACATGATTTCAAAGCTTCTGATAACATATGATTTTAGAAAACAACACTTCTCAGCAAGAAGTTACTCAGAGGGCTCCTTATGACACCTTACAGCTGCAGCGTGTCCTTGGAAGAAACACTGATTCTTTTAACTTTGTATGGAGTTTTATCTATGTCTGTCTTCCCAGTAAGAAGCCCTGGTGGTGCAGTGGTTAAGCACTCAGCTGCTTACCGAAAGGTCAGCAGTTTGAACCCACCAGCCCCTCCAAGGAAGAAAGATGTGACAGTCTGCTTCTGTAAAGATTTAAAGCCTTGGAAACCCTATGGAGCAGTTCCACTCTGTCCTATAGGGTCGCTGTAAACTGGAATCGACTCAATGGTAAGGGGTCAATGGGTTTTGGACCTCCCAGTGTGATGAATGGCCTGGCAGATTTTTTACTTTCTCAGTCTGAGTGATTTCTTTTCTTTCTTACTATATATCAGTGTCCTTTTTTTAAAAAGTGGAGTATCTCATATTCTTTAAGGTTGCTATAAATACTATGAGACCTGGTGGCGCAGTGGTTAAGAACTTGGCTGCTAACCAAAAGATTAGCCGCTCTGGGGTCTTAAGCACTAGCAAGCAGCCATCTAAGATGCATCAGTTGGTCTCAACCCACCTGGAGCAAAAGAGAACGAAGAACACCAAAGAACCAAAAAAAACCAAACCCAGTGCCGTCAAGTTGATTCTGACTCATAACCCAAAACCCAATAATAAATAACCCAAAACCCAATAACTAGCAACCAAAATCTGAACCCAAGAGTCGGAATGGGCCCCATAAATAAAAGACTACATCAGCCTGATACCAAAAGAACTAGATGGTGCCCAGCTACAACTGATGACTGCAGTGACAGGGAACACACCAGAGAATCCCTGAAGGAGCAGGAAAGCAATGGGATGCAGACCCAAAATTCCAGTAAAAAGACCAGACTTAATGGTCTGACTGAGACTAGAGGGACCCCAGAGGTCATGGTCCCCAGACCTTCTGTTAGCCCAAGACAGGAACCATTCCTGTAGCCAACTCTTCAGGCAGGGATTGGACTGGACTATAAGACAGAAAATGATACTGCTTCTTGAATCAAGTAGACATATGAGACTATGTGGGCATCTCCTGTCTGGAGGGGAGACGTGAAGGCCGAGGGGGACAGAAGCTGGCTGAAGGGACACGGAAACACAGGGTGGAGAGAAGGAATGTGCTGTCTCATTAGGGAAGAGTAATATAGCAAGGTGTATATAAGGTTTTGTATGAGAGACTGACTAGATTTGAAAACTTCAGTTAAAGCACACACACACACACACACACACACACACAAAATCAGCCACTCTTTGGAATACTATGAACGTTATGACCCTGATCAAAACCCAAAAACCAAACCTGCTGCCATCAAGTCGATTCCAACTCATAGCAATCCTGTAGGACAGAACAGAACTGCGCCATAGAGTTTCCAAGGAGTGACCAGTAGATTCAAACTGCCGACCCTTTGGTTAGCAGCCAAATGCTAACCGCTGTACCACTAGGGCTCGTGACACTGATAGGCTCAGACCAAAAAAATCCACCAAAACAAGAGCATGGCCTGGGACCAAAGTCAATGTGTTGAGCAAATAGATCAAATTTTCAGCCTAACTGTAGAGCTGAATAACAACAGCGTCACCTGAGGTTATTGCTGTAGAGAATGATTTGACTCGTCAAAGTATTTACAAGGTGATTACATTTTAATTGTGAACTGCACTTCAAGATTCGAGTATATTATTTATGCAGGAAGCCCTTTATAAACAGTGTCAAAATAACCACTCTCAGCAGTGTTCTTTTCAAGGGGTTTCACCTTCAGTAATGCACTCACTGCGCTGTGAATGCCTTAGGAGTAAATCAGTCTTACCCGCCATGGACCAAAAAACCAAAAACCAAACCCAGTGCCATCGAGTTGATTCCGAGAGACTAGGAAAACTGAGCCTGTGGACATCAGGTTGGAGGAATTCTTAGGATTCCTCCACCCTTTCCATTGGCTTCCCCTTTCTCTCACTGTCTAGCGAGATTTTTCCTCTAGGGTTCACTCCCAGGACTTCCTTCTGGAGCAGGGTGAGAGCTATACATATATATATGTGTTTGTGTATACATACATATGTGTGTGTATACATACATATATGTGTGTATACATATATATGTATGTGTACATACACACACGTAAAAGGTGGGAGGCAGTGGTTAAGATCTTCCTGCATGATGGGGAAAGGGGAAGTCTTTGTTTAGGGGACATTGAGTTTATCTCAACGGTGGTGGAATGATTTGGAAAAGGACAGTGAGAATGGTTGCACAACTTGAAGAGTGTAATCAATGTCACGTAGAAATTGTTGAGATGGCGTATGTTTTGTTACGTATATTTTCATCACAATAAAAAAAAAATTAAAATGTTTTAACAACAACAACAGAGACTTTCCTGTATTAATTCTTTATAAATCACAGAAAAACCAGACCATGAGGGGATGCTTTGAAAAGCTACACAGAGAGGTCGTATTATACACGCATTAAATTGGGTAGATACATATATATGTGTGTGTGTATATTTTATGAGTACGTATACATAAAACCCAGTGCTGTCAATTCCAACTCATAGCAACCGTATATATGGAGCCCTGGTGGCACAATGATTAAGAGCTCAGCTGCTAACCAAAAGGTTGGCAGTTCAAATCTACCAGCTGCTCCTTAGAAATCCTAGGGGGAAGTTCTACCCTGTCTCTATGAGTTGGAATTGACTAGACAACAACAAATATGTGTGTGTGTGTATGTGTATATATATATATATATACACGTACACACACACCTGTTGTTGTATATATATATACGTACACACACACAGTAAAACCTGTGAAAGCTGAAAGCAGTATGAGACGGAAACCTGTTAGAGAAAGAAAACTCACATAGTAGGTTGTAGTGATAGAAAAGTAGTGGCTGCACCCTGCCAAAGGTGGAAAACTTGCAAGACCCAGAAAAACAAGGCAGTCCCTTCGAGTTATATTTTAACGTAAAACATATATATATATATGAGAGAAACCCCTTAAATAATGCAGGCATTCTGCCTTCCACTCTGTTCAGAGCACAGGACCCGCGTGAGCTGGAGGAGGGGGGAGGCGCGTTCCCGGGGTCTCTCACAGTGTGAGGGTTCCCTGTGCCCAGCGTGATTCCAGCGTTTAGAACTTGGCCGTCGAGTGCAGGAGTCACTAGCCACCTGTGGCTAGTGAAATTAATTAAAATTCATTTAAAAATTCAGTGCCTTTGTCTCTCTAACCACAGTTCAAGGGCTCAACAGCCACAGAACAGATCTACAACATTTCCATCATTGCAGAAAGTAGTAGACAGCACTGGTTTAAAAATCTACATTTTTTAATACCTCATGGGCCCCTAACACAAGCCAAGTACTCAGCTAAAGAAACAGCAAGCACTGCCACTGCTGAGGGGAAATGGGCTGCAGGTTAGACCTGGTATGTGGGTCCTCCAGGGATCATTCTCAAGACAGTCGAAGCTAATTTTCATTACACTCAGCTTTCTCCTCACTTAGTGGCTTGGCTTTGACCTCTACCTACATTATAGATCTAGATGAGTGTTTTTCAAACAGAGAGCCCCGAGAATAGAGTTTCTCAAGGTTTGGTGGGTGGGCCACCACTGACACAATGATTAAGATGCTTATTTAAAAGGCAGATTCCTGGGCCTCACCCCAGATCTACTAAACTGTAATCTCTGGGATGAGGGCCTAGGCATCTGCATTATTTATTAGTTCTTTGGGTGATTCTCTCATAGGCTAACGTTTGAGAACAGTTTAGGAACTGGGAGCTGAGAAACTGAAGAAGTGATACACTTCCAAACGCATATAGTTATGAACAACAGCATGTATGTGAACCAATTTAAACAACTTAGTCAGTGTTCCCCAGCTCACTCCTTTTTGTGCCCTTACTGGCTTTTGCCCTTACTGCATTTACGTACATGCTGTTCCATCTGCCTGAAGTACCCTGCACTCCTGTAAGCCCTGGAGCGCTTCCAGTCATTCCTCAAAGCCCAAGTTATAAACTATCACCTCTTCCAGGAGGCCTCCCCAGCTGTCAATATCGTTATTCCCTCCTGTATGTTACTTCCCCTTCTACTTTGTTGATTAAACTAGTTTTGAGTTTTCGAGCTCCTACAGTATCCCCAGCTCTGTGCTAAGTGCTTTTTATACATCCATTCATTTAACCCTCTAAAATAACCTCGAGTGGCTGGAAGGACTCCAGAGGTCATGGTCTCCAGACCTTCTGTTGGCCCAAGACTGGAACCATTCCCAAATCCAACTCTTCGGACAGGGATTGGACTGGACTATAAGAAAATGATACTGGTGAGGCATGAGCTTCCTGGCTCAAGTAGACACATGAGACTATGTGGGCAGCTTCTGTAAGGTAAGAAGGGAGAAGGAGACGGAAGCTGGCTGCATGGACACAGAAATACAGGGTGGAGAGAGGGAGTGTGCTGTCTCATTGTGGGGAGAGCAACTAGGTGTATATAGCAAGGTGTGTATAAATTTTTGTATGAGAGACTGACTTGATTTGTAAACTTTCACTTAAAGCACAATAAAAATAAATCATAATAATAATAACCTCGTGAAATAGGTACTATAGATTTCCCCACTGTACAGATGACGAAACTGAGATGCAGAGAAGTAAAGTGACTCGCACAACTAGAAGGAAGTGGAGCAGAACTCATATTCATCACTGTCCAGTGCCTAGCACAGTGCCTGGCATATAGTAAGTGACAAAGTATTGTTTGCTGAATAATTGAAAAGTTTTATTGTGACACATAACTTAAAATTGACCGTTTTACCATTTTCAAGTACACGATTCAGCAGCATTAAGTACATTCACGATGCATATTGATCACCACCATCTAGTTCCAGAACTTTTTCATCACCTAAAACAGGAACCCTATACCCTTTAACCAGTCACCCCCTGTTCCCTGTCTCCCCCAGTCCCTGCTTCCTGTCTCTATGGATCTGCCTATTCTGGACATTTTCTATAAATGGAATCATATAATCTGTGGTCTTTTGTGGCTGGCTTTTTCACTTAGCATAGTGTTTTCAAGGTTTATCCACAATTCACACTTGACTACTAACCTAAAGGCTGGTGTTTGGAACCCACCCAGCAGTGCCACTGTAGAAAGACCTGGAGATCTGCTTATGTAAAAATTACAGCCAAGAAAACCCTGTGGAGCAGTTCTACTCTGTAACACATGTGGTCGCCATGAGTCAGAATCGAGTCCGTTGTAACAGGTAGCATGTATCAGTACTTCATTCCTTTTAATGGCTGAATAATATACCATTGTATGGATATATCACATTTTGTTTATCCATTCATCAGTTGATGGAGATTTGTGTTGTGAATAATTACAGTTTAATAGAAAACAGATGGAGCCCTGGAGGCTAAGTGGTTAAGAGCTTGGCTGCTAACCGACGGGTCAGCAGTTTGAATCCACCACTCCTTGGAAACCCTACCGGGCAGTTCTATCTGTTATATAGGGTGACTATGAATCAGAATCAACTTGATGGAAACAGGTTTGTTTTGTTTTTAGAAAACAAATAAAGACACCTCGATCTCCTTGTCCCACCTTTTAACTGGACACACATTCATTCTAAAACAATGAAAGTTGAAGAGTGTAGGAGAGAAATAGGAAGACAGACAGCACGTTTGCCTTCACAACTCACTGCCCTCCTCCTTCTCTGCCCAAAGCAGTTGTAGCGTTCCAGCTACGTTCCAGCTCTGAGGTGCCACAAGATCTCACATATATATGTCTCCCCTCTGCCATCCCAGCTACGTTCCAGTTCTGAGGTGCCACAAGATCTCACATATATATGTCTCTGTTACATTTTCTGCCCCTGGAGGTTTATTGGCAGGCATCTGAGCCAGTTTAGTATGTTTTGGCATCACGGCAGATACTGGCACAACTGCCTAAAACATAAGGAAGTTGGTCTGTGCCACATATGAGTGTGAGGGGATGCTTCCCGCAAGAGTGATTGTGTGAAACTTTTGGGTCTTTTGGCTTCTGTACAGTGACAGTATGGATTACACCTGAACATAGAGAAAACAAAAATCCTCACAACATGATAAAGAGAGAAAAGATTGAGGCTGTCAAGGATTTCATTTCACTTGGAACAACAATCAACACCCACAGAAGCAGCAGTCAAGAAATCAAAAGACACGTTGCATTGGGCAAATCAGCTGCAAGAGATCTCTTTAAAGTGTTAAAAAGCAAAGATGTCATCTTGAGGACTAAGGTGCACCTGACCCAGGTCATGGTGTTTTCAATTGCCTCATATGCATGCAAAAGCTGGACAATGAATAAGGAAGACCGAAGAATTGATGCCTTTGAATTGTGGTGTGAGTGAAGAACATTGAATATACAATGGACTGCCAAAAGAATGAACAAATCTGTGTTGGAGGAAGTACAACCAGAGTGCTCCTTGGAAGCAAGAATAGCAAGACTGCGTCTCACACAATTTGGACAAGTTGTCAAGAGGGATCAGTCCCTGGAGAAGGACATCATGCTTGGTAAAGTAGAGGGTCAGTGAAAAAGAGGAAGACCCTCAATAAGATGGATTGACACAGTGGCTGCAACAATGGGCTCAAGCATAGCAACAACTGTGAAGGTGGCTTAGGATTGGGCAGTGTTTCATTCTGTTGTACATAGATAGGGTTCCTATGAGTTAGAACCAACTCGACGGTACCTGTCAACAACAGGGAGAGAAGGGTTGCAGGTATCTTTATTACTTCCTTTGTGTTATTGGGAAGGTACAGTTACTGGTATTTGGAAATATTCAAGTAAATGAGTTATTTTGGGGGTGAAAACTCTTGGTGATATACTTCCTTCCACTTGCATTAGTCACCACCCTGATGACATCTTTTATAAAGTGCTCGCGATTTGTGATGCACTTCCTGGGCCATAGGACCTATATGTCCCGTGTGTGATGGACTTCATGGAACTTGGGACCGATACGACCTGCTTGCAATTGGCATCCATTTTTTCAAATAATAAAAAACCACCAACAATGATCCATTCCATTAATAAAAAAACATGGCATCATAAAAATTTTTAAAAATAATGACAATTCATCCATGAAAGGATAAAGTTCCCTGTACAATTTTCCATAACATAAGCTCTTCCTCCTTCCGCTGTCCAGAAGAGAAGTTCATCTGGGTATAAGACCTCAAAGGTCTACTGCTGTTTCCCAAAGCCTGGGATGATGCTACCAGAAGTACATGAGTTAATTTACAGAGGAATATGAGATAATTTTATGTGATAAGGAGGAGTGATATTAAATAACTTTGAATTACATGTTGATAAGTGCTGTTGAGTCAATTTCAGCTCATAGTGGCCCTACATACAGCACAACAAAACACTGCCCGATCCTGTGCCATCCTCATGATCATTGTTATGCTTGAGCCCATAGTTGCAGTCGTGCCAATCCATCTGGTGGAGGGTCTTCCTCTTTGGAACTGACCCTCTATCTTACCAGGCATGATGTCCTTCCCTGGGGACTGGTCCCTCCTCATAACATGTCCAAAGTGTGTGAGAAAAAGTCTTACCATCCTTGCTTCTAAGTAGCAATTTGCTGTACTTCTTCCAAGACAGATTTGTTCGCTCTTCTGGCAGTCCGTGGTATGTTCAATATTCTTTGCCAACACCATAATTCAAAGGCATCAATTCTTCTTCAGTCTTCCTTATTCACTGTGCAGCTTTTGCATGCATATGAAGCAACTGAAAACACTATGGCTTGGGTCAAGCACACCTTAGTTTTCAAGGTGACTTCTTTGCTTTTTTTTTTTTTTTAATTTTTATTGAGCTTTAAGTGAACGTTTACAAATCAAGTCAGTCTGTCACATATAAGCTTATATACACCTTACTCCATACTCCCACTTACTCTCCCCCTAATGAGTCAGCCCGCTGCCTCCTTCCAGTCTCTCCTTTCATGACAATTTTGCCAGTTTCTAACCCTCTCTACCCTCCCATCTCCCCTCCAGACAGGAGATGCCAACACAGTCTCAAGTGTCCACCTGATACAAGTAGCTCACTCTTCATCATCATCTCTCTCCTACCCATTGTCCAGTCCCTTCCATGTCTGATGAGTTGTCTTCGGGAATGGTTCCTGTCCTGGGCCAACAGACGCTTTGGGGACCATGACCGCCAGGATTCCTCTAGTCTCAGTCAGACCATTAAGTCTGGTCTTTTTGTGAGAATTTGGGGTCTGCATCCCACTGATCTCCTGCTCCCTCAGGGGTTCTCTGTTGTGCTCCCTGTCAGGGCAGTCATCAGTTGTGGCCGGGCACCATCTAGTTCTTCTGGTCTCAGGATGATGTAAGTCTCTGGTTCACGTGGCCCTTTCTGTCTCTTGGGCTCATAGTTATCATGTGACCTTGGTGTTCTTCATTCTCCTCTGATCCAGGTGGGTTGAGACCAATTGATGCATCTTAGATGGCCGCTTGTTAGCATTTAAGACCCCAGACGCCACATTTCAAAATGGGATGCAGAATGTTTTCATAATAGAATTATTTTGCCAATTGACTTAGAAGACCCCTTAAGCCATAGTCCCCAAACACCCGCCCTTGCTCCTCTGACCTTTGAAGCATTCAGTTTATCCCGGAAACGTCTTTGCTTTGGGTCCAGTCCATTTGAGCTGACCTTCCGTGTATTGAGTATTGTCCTTCCCTTCACCTAAAGTAGTTCTTATCTACTATCCAATCAGTAAATAACCCTCTCCCATCCTCCCTCCCTCCCCACCTCGTAACCACAAAAGTATGTGTTCTTCTCAGTTTATACTATTTCTCAAGATCTTATAATAGTGGTCTTATACAATATTTGTCCTTTTGCCTCTGACTAATTTCGCTCAGCATAATGCCTCCCAGGTTCCCCCAGGTCGTGAAATGTTTCACAGATTCGTCACTGTTCTTTATCGATGCATAGTATTCCATTGTGTGAATATACCACAATTTATTTACCCATTCGTCCATTGATGGACATGTTGGTTGCTTCCAGCTTTTTGCTATTGTAAACAGAGCTGCAATAAATATGGGTGTGCATGTATCTGTTCACGTGAAGGCTCTTATTTCTCTAGGGTATATTCCAAGGAGTGGGATTTCTGGGTTGTATTTATAGTAGTTCTATTTCCAACTTTTTAAGAAAACACCAGATAGATTTCCAAAGTGGTACCATTTTACATTCCCACCAGCAGTGTATAAGAGTTCCAATCTCTCCGCAGCCTCTCCAACATCTATTATTTTGTGTTTTTTGGATTAATGCCAGCCTTGTTGGAGTGAGATGGAATCTCATCGTAGTTTTAATTTGCATTTCTCTAATGGCTAATGATCGAGAGCATTTTCTCATGTGTCTGTTAGCTGCCTGAATATCTTCTTTAGTGAAATGTGTGTTCATATCCTTTGCCCACTTCTTGATTGAGTTGTTTTTCCTTTTGTGGTTGAGTTTTAACAGAATCACATAGATTTTAGAGATCAGGCGCTGGTCGGAGATGTCATAGCTGATAATTCTTTCCCAATCTGTAGGTGGTCTTTTTACTCTTTTGGTGAAGTCTTTAGATGAGCATAGGTGTTTGATTTTTAGGAGCTCCCAGTTATCTGGCTTCTCATCGTCATTTTTGGTAATGTTTTGTATTCTGTTTATGCCTTGAATTAGGGCTCCTAAGGTTGTCCCTATTTTTTCTCCCATGATCTTTATCGTTTTAGTCTTTATGTTTAGGTCTTTGATCCACTTGGAGTTAGTTTTTGTGCATGGTGTGAGGTATGGGTCCTGTTTCATTTTTTTGCAAATGGATATCCAATTATGCCAGCACCATTTGTTAAAAAGATTATCTTTTCCCCAATTAACTGACACTGGGCCTTTGTCAAATATTAGCTGCTCATACGTGGATGGATTTATATCTGGGTTCTCAATTCTGTTCCCTTGGTCTATGTGCCTGTTGTTGTACCAGTGCCAGGCTGTTTTGACTACTGTGGCTGTATAATAGGTTCTAAAATCAGGTAGAGTGAGGCCTCCCACTTTCTTTTTCTTTTTCAGTAATGCTTACTTATCCGAGGCTTCTTTCCCTTCCATATGAAGTTGGTGATTTGTTTCTCCATCACATTAACAAATGTCATTGGAATTTGGATCGGAAGTGCATTGTATGTATAGATGGCTTTTGGTAGAATAGACATTTTTACTATGTTCAGTCTTCCTATCCATGAGCAAGGTATGTTTTTCCACTTAAGTAGGTCCTTTTTAGTTTCTTGCAGTAGTACTTTGTAGTTTTCTTTGTATAGGTCTTTTACATCTTTGGTAAGATTTATTCCTAAGTATTTTATCTTCTTGGTGGCTACTGTGAATGGTATTGATTTGGTGATTTCCTCTTCGATGTTCTTTTTGTTGATGTAGAGGAATCCAAGTGATTTTTGTGTGTTTATCTTATAACCTGAGACTCTGCCGAACTCTTCTATTAGTTTCAGTAGTTTTCTGGAGGATTCCTTAGGGTTTTCTGTGTATAAGATCATGTCATCTGCAAATAGAGATAGTTTTACTTCCTCCTTGCCAATCCGGATGCCCTTTATTTCTTTGTCTAGCCTAACTGCTCTGGCTAGGACCTCTAGCACAATGTTGAATAAGAGCAGTGATAAAGGGCATCCTTGTCTGGTTCCCGTTCTCAAACATCTTTGCTTTTTAACACTTTAAAGAGGTCTTTTCCAGCAGATATGCCCAATGCAATATGTTTTTTGATTAGACTGTTTCTTCCGTGGGCATTGATTATGAATCCAAGTAAAATGAAATCCTTGACAACTTCAATCTTTTTTGTGTCATGGATTGAATTATGTCCCCCAAAAAAGGTGTGTATTAACTTGGTTAGGCCATAATTCCCAGTATTCTATGGTTGGTTGTCCTCCGTTTTGTGATTGTAATTTTATGTTAAAGAGGATTAAGGTGGGATTGTAACACCCTTACCGGGTCACATCCTAGGTCCAATATAAAGGGAGTTTCCCCTGGGGTATGGCCTGCACTTAAAAGAGATAAAAGGAAAGGGAAGCTAGCAGAGAGTTTGGGACCTCGTACTATCAAGAAAGCAGCACAGGGAGCAGAGTGGGTCCCTTGGACCTGGGGTCCCTGTGCCTGAGAGTCTCCTCAAGCACAGGAAGACTGAGGACAAGGACCTTCCTTTAGAGCTGACAGAGAAAGAAAGCCTTCCCCTGGTGCTGACGCCCTGAATTTGGACTTATAGCCTACTTCACTGTGAGGAAATAAATTTCTCTTTGTTAAAGCCATCCACTTGTGGTATTCCTGTTACAGCAGCACTAGATGACTAAGACACTCCGTTTATCACGATGTTGCTTATTGGTCAAGTTGTGAGGATTTTTGTTTTCTTTATGTTGAGGGGTAATTCATACCGAAGACTAGTCTTTAATCTTCATCAGTAAGTGCTTCAAGTCCTCTTTAGTTTTAGCAAGCAATGGTTGTGTCATCTGCATAACGAAGGCAAGTCCTCAGTGACTGTTTTTACAACTGGCTGACCCTGAAACGCTGCATGTGTTCTGACTCTGTCTCCTGAGAAATCAGTGTGGAAAGAATTTACAAAGACCCTGCCCAAGCCCTGCCAATATAACCTTGCTTTCACTACTCCCTCTTCTGAGCACCTTTCTCATACTTTTGGTTGATGCTGTCCAATTTGAATCATATCTACTCACAATAAATGTATTCTGTTACACTAATTTCTGGTGTTTCTCTGTGCTTTTATGTTTTTAACACCTGCTAGTCTCCCTTTTTAACAAAGAGAGTGGGCCTCAGCCAGTAAAGTATCTGGCTAAAATGTATATTTTTTCAAACGTGCCTTCTTTTCTTGGCAAGTGACAATTGTTCTCCATTTATTGTAATAATAAAGCTTTCTTTTAAAATAAATTTATTTAATTGAAAAAGGGTGTCAGTCTAAAAAAACATTAAATTACACTACAAGTGCTAAGTGCAGATGGCAAAAATGAGAAGCTTTAGAAATGCTGTTGTGGTGGTTGAATCCTGGCTGGGGATCAGACTGGGCCTGGGTTTGAATTTCGTCTCTGCCATTTGGTACCTCTCTGATCCTGGGCCAGTTATTTCACTTGTCTGAGCCTAGTTACCTCCTTAAGGGGCAATCTCAGCCCCATGGATTCAAAGAGATATGTAAGTAAGTACAAAGCACAGTGTCTGACTTATAAAGGCAGCCCACTGAGCAGAAGCTGTTGATATGATTACTGTCTCACCTGTTGTTGTTGTTGTTAGCTGCCATCTAGTTGGCCCTGACTCATGGTGACCCCATGTACAACAAAATGAAACACTGCCTGGTTGTGGATTGGTCTGTTGTGACCCATAAGGCCACCTTAGTCTAGAAGCTCCGCTGAAACCTGTCCAGTATCATAGCAACACGCAAGCCTCCACTGACAGACAGGAAGTGGCTATGCATGAGGTGCCTTGGCCAGGAATCAAACCCAGGTCTTCCGCATGGAAGGCAAGAATTCTACCACTGAACCACCGATGACCTCAAGTATCATGTTATCCGTTGTCGTCAAGTCGATTTTGACTCATAGTGACCCTATAGGGCACAATGGAACTGCTCCAGAGAGTCTGCAAGGAGCTGCTGGTGGATTCGAACTGCTGGCCTTTTGGTTAGCAGCCTGAGCTTTTAAGCTCTGCACCACCAGGCCTCCCAAGTAGTATGTTACCCACCCCCCAAAAAAAGCTTGTTGTTGTTGAGTCAATTCCGACTCATAGTGACCCTATAGAACAGAGTAGAACTTGCCTTATAGGGCTTCCAAGAAGCGTCTGGTGGATTTGAACTGCCAACCTTTTGGTTAGTGCCAAGCTCTTAACCACTGTGCCACCAGGGTTCCAAGTACTGTGTTCCAAAAACCAAATCCAGTGCCATCAAGTCAATAAATACTATTGAGAAAGCCTCTAAGTTATCATTTAGGTTGAGACATGAATACGGTGAGGGTGTAAACCTTCCCAGCAAAGGCCCTGGGGTGGGCATACTCTTTGCATGTTTCAGCAAGAGCAAGAAGGTCAGTGTGGCTGAGCAATGACCAGAGAGAGGCACCAGGGAGCCAGATGATTGCAGGGGCTTACAGGCCACAGGGAAGACTTTGACTTTCATCTCTGTGAGAGATGAGAAAGCTTTGTAGCATTTTGAAAAGAGCATAACTCTGGCTGCTGAGCAGAGGACAGACGGTGGGGAGCAAGGGCGGAAGCGTGGAGCTTAGCTAGGTGGCCACTGCCACCCTGGAGGCTCTGCAGGATTTGACCTCTGTCTCTTTCATTGCATTCCGCGCCCACTCTTCTCCCATCCTGTCCCCTTCGCTGAGATTCTTTCTGTTCCTAGAATGAGCTACCTTAAACCACGCTGTTGGGGGGTTAGGGGGGAGGATCTGCATTCCTAACAATTCTGCAAGTAAACCTGATAGTACAGGTACATAAGTCCGCTATATGTTCTGTGAAATAGGACATTATGTGATTTGGATGTTGTGTGAACACCATTGTATATATTCAATACACATGTATCAAAGTAACCCCTAGGCAAGATGCTCTGGCTCTCCCTTAGAGCCCAGAACCTCAGGGTTTGCAAACTTGCACCTGCCATTGGCTACCTCTGGGCACACTGCACTCTCTGAGCAGCCCCGGAGAGCCTGTTCGGAATGGGAATCCCCAAGGGAGGAGGGATGGAGTAGAGCAGCCAGCCCAGGGCCACCCCCACCAACCAGAGGGGCAGCTGAGCAGGGCACGTGCCAGCAGCTGCCTTAGCTGTAGCCCTGCTGTCTCCTGGTGCCCTTCCAAGAAAGCCCCTCCTCCCAGTCCCATGGACCTATAATTAATGGTTGCCCAAACAGAAATCATGCAGCGCATACCTACATTAAAATCTGAGAACCTTGCCCTAGGGTATGTTGAGAACAAAGTCATTGAGCACCAGAGAGGGAAGGCTAGGTTCCGAGAGTGAGGAATTACATATCTAAGAGGATTAAACTGCTGCTATGCAATTCACAAACTGATGGCTTATTTTCTTCCAATCCCTACCTTCATCCACCATCATCCTCCTAGACCCTGCGCTGGGTCTGAATTGAATGCTTGATAATTAGATGAATTTAAATAAATAAAATCTTATTCTGAGGAGCAAAAGAAAAAGAAGGAACCAAAGTCTCAGAGAAAAACTCCTCCACAAGGCTAAAAGCCTACATGATCTATGGCCTCATCTACCCTGAGACAGATGGACCCTGATGGAACGGGAGAAAAATGCCAGAACAGAGCTCAAATTCTTAAAAAGTCCAGATTTATCGGACCAGTTGAGACTAGAAGACTCCCTGAGACTATTGCCCTAAGACACCCTTTAAACTTTGAACCAAAACTACCCCCTGACGTCACCTTTCAGTGAAATACCAGACTGGCACACAAAATAAAGGATATTATCCATGAGTATGCTGCTCCAGTAAAAAACTATCTATATGAGACCAAAAAGTCAACAATTTCTCTAAAGCAAAGATGAGAAGACAAGGGGGCAGGGAAACACATTGGAAATGGAAAAACCAAAATGTAATTAAAGAGAATGTTGACACATTGTGAAAAATGTAACTAATATCAATGAACAATTTGTGTGGAATTGTTAAATGGGAACCTAATTTGCTGTGTAAACTTTACTAAAAAAAATTTTTTTTTTAAATCTTATTCTGTTATGTTTTACATTCAGCTACTAACATAAAGATTGGTAGTTCAAACCCACCCAGTGGTGCCACAGAAGAAAGACCTGGTGATCTGCTTTCCTAAAGATTTTAACCAAGTGTTATGGGCTGCATCGTGTCCCCCAAAACTGTGTGTCTCCTTGGCTAGGCCATGATTTCCAGTATTATGTGGTTGCCCGTCATTTTGTCATCTGATGTGATTTTCCTGTGTGTTGTAAATCCTACCTCTATGATGTTAATGAGGCAGGATTAAAGGCAGTTATGTTAATGAGGTAGAACTCAATCTACAAGATTAGGTTGTATCTTCAGTCGATCTCTTTTGAGATATAAAAGAGAGAAGAGAGCAGAAAGACGGGTGGAGCCGGAGCGGTGTGCGTACACCATGAGAGGAGAGCTGGAGCGGTGCGCGTGCTTTGAACTCCGCGGTCCCTGCACCGAGACGTGCCTAGGCCAGGCGAAGATTGATGACAAGGACCTTCCTCCAGAGCTGACAGAGAGAGAAAGCCTTCTCCTGGAGCTGGTGCCCTGAATTCAGACTTCTAGCCTCCTAAACTGTGAAAGAATAAATTTCTCTTTGTTAAAGCCATCCACTTGTGGTATTTCTGTTATGACAGCACTAGATAACTAAGACACCAAGAAAACCCTATGGAGCAATTCTACTCTGTAACACATGGGGCCACCCTGAGTCAGAATCCACTTGAAGGTAACAGGTTTGGTTTTATTCTGTTACCAGAATTATGGCCATAGAGAAAATTTGGGGAACCATGTATCAGTTAAGAGCTTCATAGCAGAAACATATATGCAACTTAACAACAAAAACACAAACTGTCAAAAGTAACTAAGTCAATAATAAAATTAATCTATTTGATGAGGTTTATTCAGACAGATTCCCAAAACAGGCAGCAACAAACTGCATGTGTAAAGGTACTCCACCGAGTATTAACAGTGATTGGCATATACCAACAAAATACAGAAGCAAAAGAAACTTATTTCTGATAGGGTTATACAATCTACTACTGAAAAGCTGTCAGGGTTTTATTGGCCAGTGAGGGTGGCCTGATTTATATGAAAGCTAAGCTTAAGTTTCAGTAAAGACAAGTCTTAGAGGCATTGTCCACTTGACTGCCAAGGCCATTTTGTCAACCACACAACTCCATTTTTATTTCATTTAACAAACCCAATAAAAAAAAAAATGAGCAAAGGACTTGAACAGATAGTTAATCAAAGAGGATATTCAAATGGACAGCAGGCATATGAAAAGATGCTCAACATCATTAGCCATTACCACTGCCATCGAGTCAATTCTGACTCATAGTGACCCTACAGGACACAGTAGAAGTGCCCTGCAGGGTTTCCAAAGAGTGCCTGGTAAATTCGAACTGCTGACCTTTTGGTTAGCAGCCGTAGCACTTAACCACTACGCCACCAGGGTTTCCCATTAGCCATTAAAAAAAAAAAAAAAATTTTTTTTTTTTTTTTAACAAAACCACAATGAGATAACACCTCACCCCCGTTAGAATGGCAACAATTAAAAAAAAAAAAAAAAAACAGAAAACAAGTATTGGCAAGATTGTGGAGAAACAGGAACCCTCATCCACTGCTGGTGGGAAGGTAAAATGATGCAGCCACTGCAGAAACTTGAGCGCAGACTCAACACCGCAACCCTAGGTATACACACAAAAGTGAAGGCAGGAATGCAAACAGAAACCTGTGCGCCAACGTTCACTGCAGTACTTTTCACAAGAGCCAAAAGGTAAAAACAACTAGAATGGTCATAAACAAATGAATGGATAAGCAAAATGTGGTACCTACGTAATGGAATATCACGCACCCATAAAGAGAAACCCTGCTGGTACAGTGGTTAAGAGCTTAGCTGCTAACCAAAATGTCAGTAGTTGGAATCCACCAGCCACTCCTTGGAAACCCTATGAGGCAGTTCTGTTGTGTCCTATGGGATCATTATGAGTTGGAATTGACTCGATGGCAACAGGTTTGGTTTGGGTTTAAAGAGAAATGAAGTTCTTATGCAAGTCGCAACATGGATGTACCTTGAAAATATCATGCTGAAAGAAATCAGTTGCAAAAGGACAAATACTGAATGATCTCACTTATACGAACAGTATCAGATGACCCAATAAGCAAGGTATGTACAAGCTTACTTCTGCTTACTTATTAATCTGTAGTGAACAATTTCACGTTTTTACCACATCAGAGATGTGAAATTGTTCACCTTGCTTATTGGGAAGTCTGCCCCTATATATTAAATAAGCAAATATAGAAACCACAGATTATTAATGGTTACCAGCAGTGGGAGGGAGGGGGAAATGGGCAGTTTTTTTTTGGGGGGGGCGCTGAGTTTATGTTACTGATGGTGGAATGTTTTGGATGAGAATAGTGATAATGGTGCCGCAACATGAAAATGTGATAGATAGACAGACAGATGAAATATTACACATACAGCTAAAACCAAGCCCTCACTCTTTCTTTTCCTACCTCTTCTGGAATAAAGAAAAGAACAAATAGGGTCAAAATCAAGCTCCAAAAGGCAATCAGCCATTCTTGGTGCAACCTCCCCTTCCATCATCTTTTGCTAGTTCTCAGGATGCTGATGCTACATCTAGCGGAGCAACCCTCATCACAGAAGGTGTAAGAGAACGAAATGGCTGCTAATGAATCAACGAGGTAAAAATAATAACAGTGAAATGAACTGAGGATAGAAACCGTCTTTACTGTTGCTCGTGTCTTGAAAACTCATAAGAGGCTAATGCAGAATCATACACTGTGAGTGTCTACTCCACTTTGCTGAGCTTGTTCCAACATTTTCCTGACCTCAACAAAGACGGTATCAATTAACAGAGGCCAGTCACATCTGGGGGGCTCAAAAGTTAGGAAGGGGAGGTGGAAGCCCAAATCATATTCATCTATCAGATATTCAGTCTTTCTCCAAATCCCCCCGAATTCAAAGGGGTAGGTTGTAAATTTTGGACCAAAACAAAGAAATAAAAGGCATAGAAAAAACAAACCATTTTTAAGCCCACAAGTATGTTTATATCCACCTCTCATTCTCTGGACAGGACTACATATTTTTTATGGTTATAACGTAGACGGAGCCCTGGTAGTGCAGTGGTTAGGCACTTGGCTGCTAACCAAAAGGTCAGGGGTTCGAATCTACAAGGCACTCCACAGGAGAAAGATGTGGCAGTCTGCTTCCATAAAGATTTACAGCCTTGGAAACCCTATGGTGCAGCTCTACTCTGTCCTATAGGGTTGCTATGAGTTGGAACAAATTCGACAGCAATGGGTTTTCATAATGTTGACAAGCCGTCTTTCTGCACAAATCACATGCTTGAATTAAAGAACAAATTTTATCGTTTTCATTATTAGGCATAAACCAAGGTATCTACCTTAGCTTGCATTGTGTTGGTTGTACTAACATCAATTTCCAGGAAATTACTTTAGGTCAGAAAACTTTTGTTGGCCCTCAGTAGTCTCACAATGAATTGAAATGAAATGAATGAACAAAATGGTGTGCCATTTCTCTGTGCTAAGGAACTTGGAGAGAAATATTATGATCAGTTAGTGTAGCTTTCTTCAGTAGAGATATCTTGATATTCTTTCCCTCTCCTTCTCCTCTTTTTATATCTTGGTTTCTGAATTTTCTCATTTTATATATTTTGGCTTTTTGGAGACTGCAAGAATTTTGTAAGACCAACTACCTATTCATTGGAAATATCTGTTTTCAACAACCTAAATGGTGACTATACACATGGACCTCGTCAAAGGGAATAAACAGGAATCAAATCAACTACATCTGTGGAAGGAGAAGACGGAGAAGTTCAAAATCATCAGTCAGTACAAGGCCAGGGGCTGACTGAAGAACAGACCATCGATTGCTCCTGAGCAGGTTCAAGTTGAAGCTGAAGAAAATTAAAACAGGTCCACAAGAGCCAAAGTACAACCTTGAGTATATCCCACCCAAATTTAGAGACCATCTCGAGAATAGATTTGATGCATTGAACACTAATGGCCAAAGACCGTAACAGTTGTGGGATGACATCAAGGACATCATACATGAAGAAAGCAAAAGGTCATTAAAAAGACAGGAAAGAAAGAAAAGACCAAAAGGGGTGTCAGAAGAGACTCTGAAACTTGCTCTTGAAAGTAGAGTAGCTAAACCAAAAGGAAGAAATGATGAAGTAAAAGGGCTGAACAAAGACTTCGAAGGGCAGCTCGAGATGACAAAGTATTACAATAAAATGTGCAAAGACCTGGAGTTAGGAATCCAAACAGAAAGAACACGCTTGGAGTTTCTCAAGCCGAAGGAAATGAAGAAAAATTCAAACCTCAAGTTGCAACACTGAAGGATTCTATGGGGAAAATATTGAATGATGTAGGAAGTATCAAAAGAAGATGGAAAGAATACAGAGTCACTGTACCAAAAAGAATTGGTCAATGTTTGAACATTTCAGGAGGCAGCATATGAGCAAGAGCCGATAGTACTGAAGGAGGTAGTCCAAGCTGCTCTGAAGGCATTGGCAAAAAATAAGGCTCCAGCTGATATTTGACAAAGGTCCCAAATCCGTTAATTGGGGAAAAGACAGTCTCTTTAACAAATGATGCTGGCATAACTGGATATCCAGCTGCAAAAAAAATGAAACAAGACCCATACCTCACACCATGCACAAAAACTAACTAAATATAAAATCTAAAATGATAAAGATCATGGAAGAAAAAATAGGGACAATGCTAGGAGCCCTAATACATGGCATAGATGGAATACGAAACATTACTAACAATATACAAACACCAGAAAAGAAACTAGACAACTGGGGGCTCCTAAAAATCAAACACTTATGCTCATCAAAAGACTTCATCGAAAGAGTAAAAAGACAATGTACAGACTGGGAAAAAATTTTTGGTTACAACAAATCTGATCAGCATCTAATCTCTAAAATCTATAAGATACTGCAACACCTCAACAACAAAAAGACAAACAACCCAGTTAAAAAATGGGCAAAGGATATGAACAGACACTTCACCAAAGAAAACATTCAGACTGCCACCAGATACATGAAGAAAAGTTCACGATCATTAGCCATTAGAGAAACGCAAATCAAAACTACAGCAAGATACCATCTTGCTCCAACAAGGCTAGTATTAATACAAAAAACACAAAATAATAGAGGTCTTGGAGAGACTGGAACACTGATACACTGCTGGTGGGAATATGAAATGGTACAACCACTTTGGAAATCAATTTGGCGCTTCCTTAAAAAGCTAGAAATATGATCCAGCAATCCCACTCCGTGGAATATATCCTAGAGAAATAAGAGCCATCACACAAACAGATATACGCACACCCATGTTCACTGCAGCACTGTCCACAATAGCAAAAAGGTGGAAACAACCTAGGTGCCCATCAACAGATGAATGGATAAACAAATTATGGTATATTCACACAATTATGCAACGATAAAGAACAGCGAGGAATCCCAGAAACGTCATAACATGGATGAGTCTGAAAGGCATTACGCTGAGTGAAATTAGTCAGTTGCAAAAGGACAAATATTGTATGAGACCACTACTATAAGAACTCAAGAAAAGGTTTAAACAGAAGAAAACATTCTTTGATGCTTACCAGGGTGGGGTGGGCAGAGGAGAGGTATTCACTAGCTAGATAGTAGACAAGAATTATCTTTGGTGAAGGGAAGGACAACACAAAATACAGGGAAGTCAGCACATCTGGACTAAACGAAAAGCTAAGAAGTTTCCTGAATACAACCAAACACTTTGAGGGACCCAGAGGCAGAGGCAGGGGTCTGTGGACCATGGTTTCAGGGGACTTCTAGGTCAGTTGGCGTAACAAAGTTTATTAAGGAAATGTTCTGCATCCCACTTTGGTGAGTGGCATCTGGGGTCTTAAAAGCTAGTAAGTGGCCATATAAGATGCATCAATTGGTCCCATCCCACCTGGAGCAAAGGAGAATGAAGAACACCAAAGACACAAGGAAAATATTAGCCCAAGAGACAGAAAGGGCCAAATAAACCAGAGACTCCATTGGCCTGAGACCAGAAGAACTAGATGGTGCCCAGCTACCACCAATGACCGCCCTGACAGCGAACACAACAGGAGAAAAGTGTGGTGTAGAACTCAAATTCTAATAAAAAGAACAGATTTAATGGTCTGAGATTGGAGGGACCTCGGAAGACATGGACTCTCCGTTAGCCCAGAACTGAAACCATGCCCGAAGCCAGCAACTCAGACGAAGATTAGACTATAAGACATAAACGATTCTACTCAAGAGACTACTTCTTAGATCAAGTAGATACATGAGACTAAATAGGCACCTCCTGTGTGGAGGTCAGATGAGAATGCAAAAAGGGACAGGTGCTGATTGAATTGACATGGGAAATCCGGGGCAGAAAGTAGGAGTGCACTGTCACATTACAGGGAGAGCAACTAGGGTCACATAACGATGTGTGTACAAATTTTTGTATGAGAAACTAACTTAAACTGTAAACTTTCACTTAAAGCACAATAAAAAATAAATAAATAAAAATAAGGCTCTAGGAGTTTGAGATGTTTCAACAAATGGATGTTTCAATGCTAGAGGTGCTGACTCTTCTATGACAAGAAATTTGGAAGACAGTTAACCTGGCCAACCAAGTGGAAGAGATCTTTATTTACGCCCATTCCAAAGAGAGGTGATCCTACAATATGATGAGATTATCAAACAATATTATGAATATGACACACAAGTGAAATATTTATGAAGGTAATTCAAAAGCAACTTCAGCAGCACATCGACAGGATGTGGGGAGCTGCCAGAAATTCAAGTCACATTCAGAAGATGACGTGGAACGAGGGATATCATTGCTGATGTCAATTGGTTCTTGACTGAAAGCAGAGAATACCAGAAAGATGTTTACCTGTGCTTTATTAACTACACAAAGGCATTCAACTGTGTGAAATTATGGATAACATTGTGAAGAATGGAAATTCCAGAACACTTAATTGTGTTCATGTGAAACCTGTACATAGAATGGAGGGGCGGTCGTTGGCACAGAACAAGGAGATACTGCTTGGTTTAAAATCAGGAAAGGTATGCATCAGGGTTGTATCCTTTTGCTACACTTAGTCAATCTGTATGCGGAGCAAATAATTTGAGAAGCTGAGCTATGTGAAGAACTCAGCATCAGGATTGGAGGAAGACTCATTAACAACCTGTGATATGCAGATGATACAACCTTGCTTACTGAATGCGAAGAAGACTTGAAGCACTTACTGATGAAGATCAAAGACCACAGCCTTCAGTATGTATTACCCCTCAGCAGAAAGATAACAAAAATCCTCACAACTGGACCAATAAGCAACATCATGACAAAAAGAGAAAATACTGATGTTGTCAAAGATTTCATTTTACTTGGATCCACAATCAATGCCCATGGAAGCAGCAGCCTCTCCGAACTTCCTTTCTCCCCTTGACAATGGATATCACACATGCAGACCTTTAGAGCTGTTGTAAAATTAAAGATTACGGTGTTTTAAAGTAAAATGAAAGATAACAATTAACTACAGTGGTTTGTTAATAAATTATAATTGCTATTACTACATATTTGTATAATAAAGACATTATTTAATAGCCTAGTTGTGCAGCTTAAAACTACTGTACATTGGTGGGATCTTCTTTCCGCCTGTAACGCACCTTCCCCAGTGAAGGGGTCTATAAAAGTGGGCCAGAACCCTGGAATGAAAGGTGCCAGGCTCTTGAGTGTAAACTCTAATAAGCAATATGTTAATACAACAGGGATAATGAACGCTGATTTGCGCAGAACGAATCAATTTTTTCATCTGAGTCAACTGATTATTATCAGAGTTACGGGTCTTTAACATTCACAGAGACTGTAACAAGGCCATCATCAGCATAGAGACAGCTATTTCAAATGTAAATCAATAAGCAAGTTCAGCCAGGGGGCTGCTGCTATTTAGACATTGAGGGCTGAGCTCTGCTAACTCAGGCAGCAGAACAGGGCTCTGTGGCAGAGGAAGGAAATATGACAGCTCTGAGGGTTCCAGCAGCTTTGCTCTACCTCAGGGGGAACCACCCACTCTGGGAAACCCAGTAGGTCAGCAATTGTTAACAGCATCTGGATTTTGTCAAGAAGGCAACCTCCTCCTTTGAATAAAAGCTCTTCCTCCAGAGGGATGGACTTGGAAAACGATGAAAAATGACGTAGAAGATTCACTCACGGGAGCATCTCTGATTCCTGGGGAAACCAGAAGAACTGGTTTTCATAGCAGCTCGTTGAAAAGGCAGGCTACCCACAGGAGCTGGTGAGGAAGCCAGTTTTGACACTTGGTTGATTCTCCTTAAGACCGAGCTCTCAGGTTCAATGTCATTGATCATGTTGGCATTACCAAGTTTTAACAGTGTCATCATCATCATCCTCTACAATTGATTCAGTCTTGCCTTACCTTTTTTATATTGCACAACCCAGTATTTTTTGCCAAGAATTATTTATTTTGTGAATCATCCAGACTGCTTTTTCCTGCCCGCTGTCAGCTTTTGGGTCTTTTCATTCCAAACTGCATTTCCAGTAGTCTAGGCTTAAAAAAAAAAAAGGTAAAATTTAGTGATGGTTGCACAACTCTGTGATTATAGTTAAAAACACTGAATTGTATAGTTTAAATGGCTGAATTGTATGGTATGTGAATTATATCCAGGTCTTTGAACTGGTTTGTTCGGTTCAAACCCCTGCTGAAAATTTGCATTTGTAACAAGTTCCCAAACCAAAAAAAAAAAAACAAAGCTATTGCCGTCCAGTCAATTCTGACTCAAAACGACCCTATAGGACGGTGGTAGAGCTGCCCCACAGGGTTTCCAAGGAGGAGCTGATGAATTCAAACTGCTGACCTTTTGGTTAGCAGCCTGAGCTCTTAACCACTTAACTACTCTTAACTACTGTGCCCCAGGGCTCCAACAAGTTCCCAGGCAATGCTAATGCTGCTGTTTAGGGACCAATTCTGAGAACCACTTGCAGCTGGTTCCAACTCATAGTGCCCCTACATACAACGGAATGAAACACTGCCCAGTCCCAAGCCATCTTCTCAATCGTTGCTATGCTTGATCCCACTGTTGCAGCCACTGTGTCACCGTGTCAATCCATCTCATTGACAGTCTTCCTCTTTTTCGCTGACATGCTACCTTACCAAGGATGATATCCTTCTCTAGGGACTGGTCCCTCCTAATAACATGACCAAAGTATGTGAGACGAAGTCTCTCCATCCTTGCTTCTAAGGAGCAGTCTTGCTGTACTTCTTCCAAGACAGATTTGTTCATTCTTCTGACAATCTGTGGTATATTCAATATTCTTTGCCAACACCATAATTTAAAGGCATCAATTCTTTTTCAGTCTTCCTTATCCATTGTCCAGCTTTCACATGTATAGGAGGTGACTGAAAATACTATGGCTTGGGCCAGGTACACCTTAGTCCTCAAAGTTACATCTTTGCTTTTTTAATATTTCAAAGAGGTCTTTTGCAGCAGATTTGTCCACTGCAATACGTTGTTTGATTTGATTGCTGCTTCCACGGGCACTGATTGTGGATCCAAGTAAAACTAAATCCTTGACAACATCAATGTTTTCTCCTTTTACCATGATGTTGCTTATTGATCCAGTTATGAGGGTTTTTGTTTTTTATGTTGAGGTATAATCTATACTACAGTCTCTGATGTTCATCAGTAAGTGCTTCAAGTCCTCTTCACTTTCAGCAAGCAAGGTTGTATCATGTGCACATTACAGATTGTCAGTGAGTCTTCTTCCAATGCTGATGCCATGTTCTTCTTTATGTAGTCCAGCTTCTCACATTATTTGCTCAGCATATCAATTGAATAGGTATGTCAAAAGAATACAACCCTGACACACACCTTTCCTGATTTTAAACCATGCAGTATTCCCTTGTTCTGTTCCAACGACTGCTTCTCGGTGTATGTACAAGTTCCCTACAAGCACTACTAAGTGTTCTAGAATTGCCATCCTTAGCAATGTTATCCATCATTCGTTATGATCCACACAGTCGAATGTCTTTGCATAGTCAATAAGACACAGGTAAACCTCCTTCTGGTACCCTCTGCTTTCAACCAAGATCCATCTGACATCAGCAATGATATCCCTCGTCCCATGTCCTCTTCTGAATCTGGCTTGAATTTCTGGCAGTTCCCTGTTGATGTACTGCTGCAACTGCTTTTGAATTATCCTTAGCAAAATTTTACTTGTGTGTGATAGTAATGATATTGTTTGATAATTTCTGCATTCTGTTTAATCACCTTTCTTTGGAATGGACACAAATATGGATCTCTTCCAGTTGGTTGGCCAGGTAGCTGTCTTCCAAATTTCTCAGCACAGATGAATGAGCACGTCCAGCATTCCGTTTGTTGAGACATTTCAGTTGGTGTTCCACCAATTCCTGAAGTCTTGTTTTTCATTTCCTTCAGTGTTTCTTGGACTTCTTTCTTCAACTCATTATACATAAGAACCACGTGGGGATCTTGTTAAAATATAGATTCTGATTCAGTATATCTGGGTTGGAAATGCAAATTCTCAGGACAGTTTGAACCAAAATAAACCTGGTTGGAAACTCTGACTATATGTCAATAAGGCTATTAAAAACAAACAAACATCAGGAAACAAGAAAGGTAAGTCAAAGTTCAGAACCACTGTTTATCACAGTAGTTGTGGCCAATTATGTCAAAACGTTGGAGGGGTTACGAAATTAAGCGATACAACAGTACATTTTCTCTCCTCTTTTTTTATTTGGGCTAATGGGCTACTCTGGTTCTAACTCTCCATGAATAAAAATCAGAGTTGGCTATACATACCCAGAACAAAACCTCAACTGAATACTCAGTAGTATTACTTCTGAGTGGTATTGAACACTACAATGAATTTCCCAACATCCTTTTTTCCCTAGGATAGATGATCTGTCTGTATCTCAGTGGTTTTGAAGCTCGGCTTCACAAAGAATCACCTAGAATGTTGCACTAAACAAGGGTCAAGGTGGGAAAGTCCCACTTTGCTAACTGCATAGTAAGGATCGGCATCAATACAATTTCCAAAGTGTGGAAATGGATCTAGTCCTCATGTTCCCACTTCTTGTAGTCGCCAGCTGCTCACAAGGCACTCTCTCTCAGCTCTAGCCACCCAGAGCTGGCTTAGAGCTCACAAGTTAGACAGGCAGTTTCAGCCCTGGCTACCCAGAGCTAGATCAGAACTCATGCATTAGAGGACACCTTCTTTCAGACTGCCAAATAGGCAAATGCCAGCCCCTGCTAGCTCTCACTGCCTCTGTGGGTTCGTTAGTTTGTGGTAATGGCTCACAGAATTCACAGAGTATACCATACTTAGGAGCCCTGGTGGCGCAGTGGTTAACAACTTGGCTGCTAACTAAAAGGTCGGCAGTTTGAATCCACCACCTGCTCCTTGGAAGCCCTATAGGGCAATTCTACTCTGTCCTATATAGGGTCACTATGAATTGGAACTGACTTGATGGCAAAGAGTTTGGTTTTGATTTGGTATACCATACTTAAAGAAGCCCTGGTGGCACAGTGGTTAAGTGTGCTACTGCTAACAAAGGTCTGTGGTTAGAATCCACCAACCGCTCTGTAAAGATTTACAGCCTTGGAAACCCTATGGGGCAGTCCTACTCTGTCCTATAGGGTCACTATTAGTTGTAATCAACTCAACAGCAGCAAGTTTGGCTTTTTGGTTTTATGTGGCCTAAAGGAGCTCTGGTGACACAGTGGTTCAGGGCTCGTCTGCTAACCGAAAGGTCAGGGATTTGAACCTGCCAGTGGCCCCAAGGAAAAAAGATGTGGCGGTATGCTTCTGTAAAGTTTACAGCCTTGGAAACCCTACGGGTCAATTCTCCTCAGTCCTATAGGGTCACTATGTGTTGGAATCAACTCTACAGCAACGGGTTTGGTTTGGTTTTATATGACCTACATTGTACTAGGTAGCAGGAATACGAGAAAATTGCTCAGTTTTAGCACAGCTGTAATTATCAAGAAGGACTTCTCATTTTCTTGCTGGAGCAGTGTCTCAACTCTGGCAGAACAAGGATTTTGAAAATCAGTGGAGTGGATTCTCTCCTGAACATCCATAATTACCTTATCCAGGCAAATGGAAGTGAAAGACATCAACTGCTTTCCTAAGCAAACAGTCTTAGAAGTTTCTGCCTTTATCCCTAGAAAAAGCGCCAGGCATGAAGAAACTCTGCTATAATTTAATTAGATTTGAAGAGTAGCCTATCAGTGTTATCATCTAGTGCCCTGGGTGTGACACCTTGTGAAGTGAGGTGTCAGATAACAAAATGGTGGAAGAAGGACAGTGTGGTTCTTCATTTCAGTCAGCTGCGTGTATTAGCATCTTCTTAGGAGTGGATTGGGGAGTGTAATCTTGAAAAGCACTTCCTCTATTTTGGGCATATTGTATTTTCTTTTTTGTGTGAATATAGGGTCGCTATGGCACTGGGTTTCGGGTATAAGATGAAAGTATTTATCTCATTCAATATCAACACAGGTCTCTCATATATGCAAGCTTTGATTTTTATATCAATTGTTAATAAGTTCCCTGTAAATCTGAGGTCAATCACGTAATACCAACTTTAAAGTGGGTCATCCTTAAAAAAGATTCAATTGAGTCTTCAGGGAACTATATTAATAGGCTGAAACCAGAATTTTGTACTAAGCAGAGACATAGATCATCTAATGTGGAAAAAAAAAAAATCAATGTCCATAAGATTTCAGAGAGCATAGACCACAGATCTGATGAGAAACTTAAAGCCAGCCCTGTTACAATGGAGTTCTCTGGTTTATTTGCATGTGTAGTGTTCAACTTCCCAAGTGTTTTCTGTTAAAGAAAAAAAAAATCTAATAAAATTTGCTGGGTAATATTACACAAAATTTCAGACCACTAGGTACCTGACAGCTTCATTTTTGACCTAAAAGTAGTCCTGGACTGAGTTACCACAAACCCAACTTACCACCGTATTTTGCAGGACGTGATTTGTTAATGTTTTTATTCTCAGATGTTCGCTTGCAGATGTTCAATGTCATTTACAAAGACAAAAGGCAATAATAATGAAAACTTAAAAAAAAAAAGTATTCGACTTATGTCAGAACCAACCTATGTGGAAAGGGAACACCATCTAAATTCAGGACTACCTGTATTTCATTAGGCTGAGTTCTCCTTTATGTTTAAAATACAGGTGTTTAAAAATAAACCTGAGATCTGGATCCAGATTTTCAACCTTAACCTAAGGAAGTTAAGAAACACCTATTCTCTGTGTGTGTCCACTCCTTTACTCTGTAATTACAAGCAGGTTAGTTGCACTGTCTAGACTCCTTGTAGAAAAATATCAACAACATTATGTTTTTCTGTCTTGGGCTCCACACAGGCGAATTGCATAAAGTTTAATAGGTACTCACGGCAACATTGTTTTCCTACCTCATGCAAAAGCCAGTTAACACCGAGCGATTCTGACTCATAGCCGCCCTATAGTACAGAGCAGAACTGCCCCGTAGGGTTTCCAATGAGGGGGTGGTGGATTTGAACTGCCAACGTTTTGGTTTGCAGCCGAGTTCTTAACCACTGTGCCACCAGGACTCTTATTTCATGCAGATGAATCTAAATGGGAATTTTTTGCTTTTAAATGCAACTAAGTGTGAAATGCCAATATAAAGTATTACCTGAACACAAATCAGACCATTCAAAAGGAAACCACTCACCTAATGGCACACAAGAAAGTTGAACGCACCAAAATACAGATGGATACCTCACTGGTTATGGGAATCCTGTGTTTTTTTGTGTGTGTGTGTGAGGAGAGGGAAGGGATGGCAAAGTTTGGCTGAAGAATTTAAATGACTAGTCAAACAGACTGTGAGTCACTCTAAGTCTCCAGCAGAGGCTGGGCCCTGAGCACTTTATGAGCACCACTGCAGAGCGTTGTAGTCTCACGGTTTTATTGCCTCTTCCACCAAAGGAATAATATAAAACGAATGACGCTTTGCGGCGGCTTTGAAATGTAGGGCAAATTCTGGCTGTGGGTGGGAGAAGAGAGATGGAGAGAAAGAACGAGGTAAGGAGAAACGGGTAGAGAATGCAGGAAGACTGGTGAAAGGAAAGGAATTTTCAGGAGTTCAGAGTACATTTTCCACTTTAAAGCTGTTGCCCGTTTTCCCGCATCCTGTGCCTAACATGACACAGCGGTCCACTCCCGGGGGCTGAAAGACCCGCGGTCCTCCCCGCAAAGCCGCGGCGCGCCAGGGCCTGCCCCTGCCCCCACCCGGTGACAGGTGGGGCAGCCGAGCAGCTCCCAGACCTCCGCCTTCTCGCGCTGCCTGCCGGGAGCTGGAGCCGCTTCCGGTTGCGCCCGGACTCCGAACTCCGACTCCCATAGGCCTCCGGGAAAACCGCAGCGGGGTCGCGCGGGCCCTGCCGGAACTCGTAGTTCCGCCTTCTGCCGCGCTTCATAGACGGGAACAGGAGCGGACAGGGCCGAGAACTACCGAGGCGAAGGTACGGGTGGCGGCGAGGGGTCAATCCATGCCGGGCGTGGGGTTGGCGGTGAGGCAGTCGGAGGTGGTTGGGGTTGGGTGGGAGGAGATCCGCTCGCACACACGAGGAGGAGGGTAGCGCCGCCGCCGCTGTCGCCGCCGTCGTCGTCGCGAGTGCCGAGTCGGAATTGGAGCTGCCACCGCGGCGACGCTGGGGATTGTGTCGCTAGCCCCTGGCCCTTCTGCCTCGCTGCCTTCCCTCGGTCAGCGCGGCCTTCTCCTTCCCGGCCCGTCGCCCCCGCCTCCATTTCCCGCCCTCTATTCACCACACACGGCCCCCCCGATCATGGATCCGGGCAGTGGTGGCGGCGGCGGCGGCGGTGGCGGCGGCGGCGGCGGCAGCGGCAGCAGCGGCAGCAGCAGCAGCGACTCGGCACCCGACTGCTGGGACCAGGCGGACGTGGAAGCCCCCGGGTCGGGCCCGTGTGTCGGCAGCGCCTCCTTGGCGGCGGCAGCTGAGGCCCAGCGTGAACAGCTCAGCGCGGCCTTCAGCCGGCAACTCAACGTCAACGCCAAACCCTTCGTGCCCAACGTCCACGCCGCCGAGTTCGTGCCGTCTTTCCTGCGGGGCCCGGCTCAGCCACCGCCACCCCCATCGGGCGCCGCCGCCAATAACCACGGAGCCGGCAGCGGCGCAGGAGGCCCTTCGGGTAAAGGGCCGGGACGCGGGGCAGTCCCGGGGTCGCGGGAGGGCGGGAACAGTTGGCCCGGGGCCCGGAGCCCACATGGGGTGGGGGTAGGGCTGAGACCCGGCGGTGCGCCTCTGAGCGTCCCGGGGACGCGCGGCAGAGGGGCCTGGCCGGCACGTGGGCGCTGACAGCGGCGCCGGGAGCCGGCCGCCCTGGGTGGGGCGGCCCTGAGCCCGGGGAACCGGCCTGTCTAGGGTCGCCACAGCTGTGGGCTAGACGGGGAAGGAGGCTGTGGGCCAAGGAGACGCAGTGGGGCCGAAGGCCCGCCCTTTCCCCTGGGGCCACAGTTACCTTTTAGACATTGGAGCCGTGTGGGACGGCGAGGGGACCGCGGCCGTTCGGTGCCACGAGGCCCAGAGGTGAACAGATGGAGCAAGGAGTCAGTCGGGAGGGCGTTGAGAGATCTGAGGAGTTGGGGAGGACAAATGCTCGAGTTTTCCTTTCCCCTTAGGCGTAGCTGAGCGTTTCACTTGCTGCATTTTCTATTATTAAAACTGTAATTACGTTTTAAATATCAATGGCACAGAACCATCCTGAAGGAATCCCAAGATGCATTGCAGTCTTGTGATCGGGCAGAAACTGTTGGCTATCAATACAAAGATTTTTTTAACCTTTAGCATATGTTATGCTTATATAGTTCTTAAGGTGTCACAAAGCTAGGGTTCCTCACTTAATATTAATGTGTGATAGGAAAGTGCATTGATTTGTGTGCCCTTTTTCTAAGTGGGGTTTAGACTAACGGGGTTGTCCTTTGTCAGTGACATGTTTAGAACTTTCATTGCTTTAAAGTAGATGACCTTATTTAGGTTGCTCTGTATAACTCAACTCTGTCTGTATCCTCGTGTCAGTAATCTACTCTGTTTCTTCAGACACTTGAGCATTTGTTGTAACTTAATAGTTGTCATGTGCCTTTCTGGCCATAGCTAATAGAAATACTTTCTATGATTTCAATTTAAGTTTGGTCTTTAAAAATCTTACTGTGTTTAGGTGCTGCGCTTTCAGCTTCTGATTTGGAAGGAATGTCAAATCAGTATTCTCATTTAATGATGCTTATTTTGGAAACTGTCAGAATTGGTTTAAAAAAGGAGAAAGGCTGTAATGTCCTTTCGTTATTTAGCCGTGCATGGAGGGCTGGATCATAGTTTCCCAGCTCTTTGTAAGTGAGGACAGATCGTTGATTTCTTCCTTTAAAGTTCTCTATTGTAGTATCTCTTAGGTAAGTGGATTTCATAAAAGGGCTCTAGGAGTTTAGTTTCTTTGGAAACTCTTGCTGCAGTTTGCTCTCTAGAGGCAAAAGGGTATGGTTTGGAGAAATAGTTTTGCTATGTATGTGAGTAAACAGTTTTTAGCAGCACATAGTTTGGATTTGGTTGTTTTACTGATTCGTATTTCTTTTACTTGTGGTGGGTGGTGGTTTTCTTTTTGAACAGAGAAGCTTAGCTTTTATTTGTTTGCTTAGATGAAACTTTGGCTACCTAAACTAGTGCAGTTTAAGGCTCCGAAAAGTGCCTTTTTCCCCATACCTTATCTTGCAAATTCCTCTAATCTAGATGTTGTCTTTCTTGGCCCTCCTTCGTTACTCTGGAGCCACCAGCATCACTCTGATTAGTCTTAGGACTTAATTTACAGTCTGTCTAGGCATCAGCCATAGTCATCAAGGGATAACCCATCCACAGAGCGGTGGTCTGGAATGGTTACTGCTGAGTGACTAGGCATTACCTCTTACGCAGGAGGGCTGTTTTTTTCTGTTCCTGATTTTTGCAAATTTGTGGTTTTAATCCTAATCCTTTTCTTTGACACTACTAGAAGATGGAGATATAAAAATGTCTAGAGAAGTGGTTGTCAGAAAAGCCCTACATTATGGCCAACTTTTTAAAATCGGAAACCTGTTTTGGTGCTCCTGACATTAGAAGCTGCTTCTATAAAATGTCAATTGATATTAAAAACTGTGTTGTACTAGGATGTCTGTTTGGAAAAGAATGGATTTTCTAAACTGAAGTCCAGAGTTATATGAGACTGTTGGATTATATGTTCTAGCCCGTAAAATGCCACCATCAGAGAACTATGCTTGGAAGAAGCAGGGAAAAAATTGGAAATAACACCTAGATTGGAACTTTCAAGGTGAGGGGACCATAAAGTTTGCAAGTTTTTTTTGTTTTTTTTTTTTTTTAAGTGAGGAAATGAACAATAGGGTTTCCATGTTTCTATTTGTTCTTAAGCCATAGCTGAAACTTGTGATGGGTGTGTTTTTAAACTAGATATCAAGAAAGTTCTTGAAGGAGCCTAGAGATAAAAGTGCTAGAATGACTTTTAAAATATGTCCATCTAGGGTGAGTATCTGTCGTTTCTCCTAAAAAGTAGTTGATTAGTTTGTCTGCTTTCTTTTTGAAATACCTTCAGTGCTGCCATCAGCAACCAGTAGAGGAGGGTGCTTTCGTACAAAGTGTCGTTCCCCTCTACTGGAAGGTCCTGGTTATGCCTGTCTCCGGCTATCTCAAGTCAGAACTTTGAATTCAGTGTTGTTCTTAGATCTTTTTGAAAAATTAAGAATACAGATTTCCAAAGAAATGGTTATGTAGCACCCATTTAAGTGTTAATGTAGTTTTCTACAGATCCAAATCATTTATAGCCCAAGGGATTCTCTTTGAAATAGAGGCTCTGAAATTAATGAAAATGTAGAACACAAGGCTTACAAGAATAAACATTTTCCATGATAGAATGTACTTATTTTGAATTCCTAAGATGAGCTCAGTATTATTTATTGTTAGATGAACTGAGGTTTAGCTATGTTAAATAGGCAGGGTTACTTGGACTTTGAGAGTAGACACAGCTTCTGAAGTAAAGGTGCAGTGTTCTTTCTAACATCCCACCCTCATTGCCCCTCAAAACTCTGTCTTTAAAAAATGAGTTACATGGGGCAGGGGCCTGGGGACCATGGTTTCAGGGGACTTCTAGGTCAATTGGCATGACAAAGTTTATTAAAATGTTCTGCATTCCACTTCGGTGAGTGGTGTCTGGGGTCTTTAAAGCCAGTGAGTGGCCTTCTAAGATGCGTCAGTTGGTCCCAACCCACCGGGAGCAAAGGAGAATGAAGAACACCAAAAACACAAGGAAAATATTAGCCCAAGAGATAGAAGGGGCCACATAAACCAGAGACTGCATTGGCCTGAGACCAGAAGAATTAGATGGTCCAGCTACCACTAAGGACCACCACCTGACAGGGAACACTACAGAGAGTCTCTGACGGAGCAGGAGAAAAGTGAGGTGCAGAACTCAAATTCACATAAAAAGACCTGATTTCATGGTCTGACTGAGACTGGAGGAACCCAAGTCGACGTGGCCCCTGGGCTCTCTGTTAACCCAAAACTAAAACCATTTCTGAAGCCAACTCTTCAGACAAAGATTAGACTGGACTATAAGACATAAAATGATACTTGTGAGGAGTATGCTTCTTAGTTCAGGTAGATACATGAGACTAAATGGGCAGCTCCTGTCTGGAGGTGAGATGAGAAGGTAGAAACAGACAGGAACTGGTTGAATGGACATGGGAAATTTGGGCTGGAAAGGAGTGTGCTGTCCCATTATAGAGAGAGCAACTAGGGTCACATAACAATGTGTGTATAAATTTTTGTATGAGAAACTAACTTGAGCTGTAAACTTTTACTTAAAGCACAATTTAAAAAAATGTTTTATATGAACCTGCTCTGCTCTGTGAAAGAAAGGCCTGGCAATCTGCTTCTGTAAAGATAACAGCCAAGAAAACCCTGTGAAGGAGTTCTACTCTGTAACACATTGGGTCACCATGGCTTGGAATTGACTCTGTGGCAAGAGGTTTGGGTTGTTTGTTTAATGTTAATATCCTATATAACCATAGTACAATTATCCAAACTAGAAAATGGACATTGATGTCGTTAAACTGCGGACCTTATTTGAATTTAGAGAAAAAGAAAAAAAAAAGTTGGCATACCATAAAATTCACCCTTTTAAAGTGCGCAGTTACGTGGTTCACAAAGTTATGCCACTGACATCATTTGGTGGATGCTTTTTAATCACTGAATATTCTTAAAAGTGAGCTTCTCAGGGCCATCAGGGTAGAGAATATCCATAATGAAAGTAATGGTTGTTTTCTCCTTATGTCTCTTTCACTTTATTATTATGGTAAATGCTACCTGTCGAGGACTATGATAGGTAAGGTTCTTGATTTTTCCTTTCCTGCCTTGATTTACTGATTATTAGATTTTGATTCTTGTTTCGTGATGCTACATGTTTGGTTTGAGCAGTGAGCACAGGAAACAAGTGAAGGCCTCAGCTAGTGCTGTGGTGAGCAGTTGTTTAATACAGAAATTTTGATTGGGAAGAAAGGTAGTAACTCTTTGGAGCAGGTTTTATTGAATACTTTTGGTACAAGCTTATTGCATTCTTTTGTTTTTTATTTTTCACCCTTTCTGGAATTGTATTGCATGAGAAGACAGCAGTTAAATCAGGGTGAGTTAGGGGTATTTAGGGAAATATTGTAGAGGACAAAGTTTAAGCCTTGTTTGGTTTGGTGAGAGTAAATGTCTTCCATTGTTAAAATCATATTGTCTTTCTGGTTGAAGAGAAAGATTTGATACCCTTTTGGGGTGAGTTAGCAGTATTAGAATGAATTTTTTGAGAGGTGAATCTCTGGTTTTCCTCAGATATACGCATTGAGCCGTTAATTAATTAAAAAAACATTTGCCTGCCTACAAAATGCAGGATGCTGTGCTAGGGACTTACGGTGACACCAAGATGAATAAACTGTTATTATCCAAGAGTTTAGGACGGGAAATAGAGCAAATATCCATTTTACTCTAATGGAAGACAAAATATAGTAAGAGCCATAAGAAGGTTTTCCAAAGTTGAGAGGAGGAGGGATTGTTCACAGGTTCTCTTAGGTAAATATTGCAGTCTTATCACCCTAATCATAAAGCTATAAATATGTCTGTTTTCTGCTAAGTTTCATAAGGTGTTACTTCAGTAAGTTTCGTACTGTGTTTTTGTTTTTATGATTAAGTTTTTTTTAATTGAGATATAATTCACGTTATCATAAAATTCACCCTACTTGTGTTTCAATATTTTTATTTACTTGCTAGGAATTTGTTAAAGTAGAGCACCAGTTATATTTTTACATTACTTTTCTCTTTCATATAAAACAGTGGTGAATTTGGTTGTCATGATTCTGGCTAGTACATCTTTCAGGCGTATTAGCTCAGAATTTGATCATTACATCTGTGGTTCTAAAAAAATCTTTGGAAAGCAAGAATCTGGTCCATTGGTTGATACTTCTGGATTGTTCTGAGGTCCTGAAACTCAGTATTTAGTTGTCAGTTGTTGATTCCTACCAAGGCTCCTTAAAACGTTTTGTCTTTTTTTTTTTTTTTTTGATAGATTTTAACAAAGCTTGGCTGGACTGTAGATGTATTTGGTCTTTTCATGAATGGCTTTGAACTGAGGAAAACTAGTTGTTACAGTATGCCAAATCCAATCACTTCCCCATCACGATTCTACTTTCCAAGTGAGAGGAGTACTTAGCAAGGATTTTCGGTTCTAGTTGCTATGGAGTTGACTTCGACTCATGGTGACCCCATGTGTGTCGGAGTAGAACTGTATTCCATGGGGTTTTCTTTTTTTTTTCTTTTTTAATTTTTGTGGTTGCTGAGAATATACACAGCAAAACATACGCCAGTTCTGCGGTTTCTACATGTACAATTCAGTGACATTGATTACAATCTCTGAGTTGTGCAGCCATTCTCACCTTCCTTTTCGGAGTTGTTCCTCCTGCATTAATATGAACTCACCGCCCCCTAAGGTTCCTATCTAATCTTTCCAGTTGCTGTTGTCAGTTTGATCTCACATAGATAGATCTTAAAAGAGTGTAATGCTCAAGGCAGATATTCTTTACCAGTTAAACTAAACTGTTGCTTGGTTTTAAGAAGATTTCAGGGGATGTTTTTGGTTTAAGGGTTAAAAACTATCTCAGGGCAGTAGTTTCAGGGGTTCATCCAGACTCCATAGCTCCAAAAAGTCTAGAGTTGATGAACTATGAAATTCTGTTCTACATTTTCCCCCTTTTGATCAGATTTTTTTCCTATAGCGCCTTTGATCAAAATGTTTCCTAATGGAAGCCAGATACCATCCAGTTCTTCTGGTCTCACTGCAGAGGAGACAGCTGTTTGTGGAGCTCCATAGAGTTTTCAGTGGCTGAATTTTGGGAAGTAGATTTATTATTACTGAGTGGACTCAACCTCCAGCCTTTCAGTTAACAGCCAGTTGCTTTACTGTTTGCACCACCCAGGGACTCCTAGCAAGGTTTATCTGAGCATCTTATCACTAATCTATATCCTAGCCTAAAAGCAGTGATGCCAAATTCCAAGCCACATTCCAGCTAGGTGATTGTATGTCACTTCACTTGGGGGGAAGGTACATACCTTAGAATGTCACTGGGGCAATTTTTCCTATTTCTTGGTTAATTATTTCTATAGAACTCCAGTGTGCTACTAAGTCACCTGAATCTGTTACCCTTTGGGTGGTCGATTTTGGTAGCAGAAGGATGTTTTCTGTTATTTTTGTACCTTATTGGGGCTGTCTGAAATGGTTTTGGTTTATGTATTTTAAATTTATCTCTAATTGTTTTTAAAGTAGATGGGATATAAATCATAACTAAGACTGTCTCAGAGTTGTTTGAAAAACTAAGTGGAATGTTGTTACTTTACAGATAGTTCAATTAGGTTGGTACGTGATTGAATAAATAGTTTCATAGAACATGAAGGCTGGAAATGACCCTAGCGGTAATACAATCTCCTCATTTTTGGATTAAGAAACTGAAGCCTAGAGATCCTAAGTGAATGCTTAAGGTTACTTGCAGAGTTAATGATACAGTTGAGTCTAGAATCCACATTTGTCAACTGCTAGTTTAGTGCTCTTTCTGCCACACCATGCTGTTTAATAATGGAAATAAGGGAACTACAATGAGTGCCACAACCGACGTGAATTTTCTGAGAGTGGCCCTGGAATTTGCCTTTCTTATGTTTCATTAAAGTTTTTTTTTTTTTTTTATGGGTTCTGAAATACTTATAGTAATAATAAATTTACTGAGTAATTGGCACATCTTACCATTTAATGGCTTGAGGTAAAGGTACTGTTAATTCATTTTACAGGTGAGAAAATCAAGGTTCAGAAAGGTTAAATAACTTACTAAGGGCACATCCATTAACAAATGCATGTGTTAGGCTTAGAATCTAATCCAGTTTCAAAGATTATTTTTCTAGTAGTAAGTACGCTACTCCTTTGCTTGTGATTTGGTATTAAAAGATCTTTTTGATTGAAACACCTTTTTCAGAAACTGGACCCATGAGTTTGGACTACAGTATTGTCTCCATTTTCTATCTTATTGAAATAAGCCATTGTCATAAGTCACTCTTAGAAAATGATGACACAAAATACCTTAAACAGCTGTTTGCCACTGTAACATTGTGCTTTCTTATTTTTAATGTGTTAAGCAATTAAGGCTAAAACCACTGATTTTTCTATGTGTTCTGCAGACTTCTTTATCTGGTATCTGCTTTTACTGTTTTCCAGTATTTGTCTATGGGAGAAAAATAGCTCAGCATGCAATTTTGGTGAGACTGTATGGTCACCTGAGTGTTAGAAAATTTTCGTTCCTTTCTCAAGCTATATTTTTAACGTCTCTTGAATACAGTGTTTCCCTAACCCTTTTTAGAAAGTTGGCACATACAGAATTGTTTTAACTCTATTGGGCCTTGATGGAAATGGAGTGGATGTATACATAGAAGTTAAAAAAAAAAAAAAAACCCAAATCCGCTGCTATTGAGTCAATTCTGACTCATAGCGACCCTATAGGACAGAGTAGAACTGCCCCATAGGATTTCCAAGGAGTAGCTGGTGGCCTTGCACTGCTGACCTTTGGTTAGCAGCTGAGCTTTTAACCACTGCAACACCAGGGCTCAAGATAGAACTTGCCAAACCAAATGAAACCGATTGCCATCAAGTCGGTTCCGACCATTAGCGACCCTATAGGACAGAGTAGAGCTGCCCCCATAGGGTTTCCAAGGAGTGGCTGGTGGATTCGAACTGACAACCTTTTGGTTAGTAGCTGTAGCTCATAACCACTGCACTGCTAGATCTCCAGATAGAAGTTAGGGATGGAGAAAAAAGTGAAGTGATAAGACTACAAGGAACTAGTGACGTATGAAAAAAAAACTAAATGCTAAAGTTAATTCAGTAAAAGTCAATGGTGCGTTTACTCAGTACAACACACTGTGCTAAGCTGTGGAGGCAACACAGAGTAGAGAAAAAAATCGCCATATTCCAGAAAACCGCAGTAATTCTGGGAGTCTGTAATCTCCTAGGGAATGAAAACTAAGGCATGTATTTGGACACCTATTATTGAAAGAGTCACATCCTTGAGTTCAGAGAGGATGGTAGGGTAGATATATAGTCAGATAGAAGTGGAAAATCAGGTAAGGGAGGTTAGTACTACTGTTAAGGAGAACCAATAAAGGGAGGCTACACATGTCTGTCAGTTTGTCGTACTGTGGGCGCTTGTGTGTTGCTGTGATGCTGGAAGCTGTGCCACCGGTATTCAGATACCAGCAGGGTCACCCACAGAGGACAGGTTTCAGCTGAGCTTCCAGACTAAGACAGACTAGGAAGAAGGACTCGGCAGTCTACTTCTGAAAAGCATTAGCCAGTGAAAACCTTATAAATAGCAGCAGAACATTGTTTGATATAGTGCTGGAAGATGAGCCCCCCTAGGTTGGAAGGCACTCGAAAGATGACTGGGGTAGAGCTGCCTCCTCAAAGTAGAGTCGACCTTAATGACGTGGATGGAGTAAAGCTTTCGGGACCTTCATTTGCTGATGTGGCATGACTCAAAATGAGAAGAAACAGCTGCAAACATCCATTAATAATTGGAACCTGGAATGTACGAAGTATGAATCTAGGAAAATTGGAAATCGTCAAAAATGAAATGGAATGCATACACATCGATATCCTAGGCATTAGTGAGCTGAAATGGACTGGTATTGGCCATTTTGAATTGGACAATCATATAGTCTACTACGCTGGGAATGACAACTCGAAGAGGAATGGTATTGCGTTCATTGTCAAAAAGAACGTTTCAAGATCTATCCTGAAGTACAACGCTGTCAGTGATAGGATAATATCCATACGCCTACAAGGAAGACCATTTAATACAACTATCATTCAAATTCACACACCAACCACTAGGGCCAAAGATGAAGAAATAGAAGATTTTTTTCAGCTGCTGCAGCCTGAAATTGATCGAACATGCAATCAAGATGCATTGATAATTACTGGCGATTGGAATGCGAAAGCTGGAAACGAAGAAGGATCAGTAGTTGGAAAATATGGCCTTGGTGTTAGAAACAATGCTGGAGATCGAATGATAGAATTTTGCAAGATCAACGACTTCTTCATTGCAAACACCTTCTTTCACCAACATAAACGGCGACTATACACGTGGACCTCGCCAGATGAAACACACAGAAATCAAATTGACTACATCTGTGGAAAGAGACAATGGAAAAGCTCAATATCATCAGTCAGAACAAGGCCAGGGGCCGACTGTGGAACAGGCCATCAATTGCTCATATGCAAGTTCAAGCTGGAAGTGAAGAAAATCAGAGCAAGTCCACGAGAGCCAAAATATGACCTTGAGTATATCCCACCTGAATTTAGAGACCATCTGAAGAATAGATTTGACGCATTGAACACTAGTGACCGAAGACCAGACGAGTTGTGGAATGACATCAAGGACATCATCCATGAGGAAAGCAAGAGGTCACTGAAAAGACAGGAAAGAAAGAAAAGACCAAGATGGATGTCAGCGGGGACTCTGAAACTTGCTCTTGAGCGTCGAGCAGCTAAAGCAAAAGGAAGAATTGATGAAGTAAAAGAACTGAACAGAAGATATCAAAGGGCCTCTCGAGAAGACAAAGTAAAGTATTATAATGACATGTGCAAAGAGCTGGAGATGGAAAACCAAAAGGGAAGAACACGCTCAGCGTTTCTCAAGCCGAAAGAACTGAAGAAAAAATTCAAGCCTCGAGTTGCAATAGTGAAGGATTCCATGGGAAAAATATTAAATGATGCAGGAAGCATCAAAAGAAGATGGAAGGAATATACAGAGTCATTATACCAAAAAGAATTAGTCGATATTCACTCATTTCAAGAGGTGGCATATGATCAGTAACCGATGGTACTGAAGGAAGAAGTCCAAGCTCCTCTGAAGGCACTGGCGAAAAACAAGGCTCCAGAAATTGATGGAATATCAATTGAGGTCTCAACAAGCAGATGCAGCGCTGGAGGTGCTCACTCGTCTATGCCAAGAAATATGGATGACAGCTTCCTGGCCAACTGACTGGAAGAGATCCATATTTATGCCTATTCCCAAGAAAGGTGATCCAGCCGAATGTGGAAATTATAGAACAATATCATTAATATCACACGCAAGCAAAATTTTGCTGGAGATCATTCAAAAACGGCTGCAGCAGTATACTGACAGGGAACTCCCAGAAATCCTGGCGGTTTCAGAAGAGGACGTTGAACCAGGGATATCATTGCTGATGTCAGATGGATCCTGGCTGAAAGCAGAGAATACCAGAAGGATGTTTACCTGTGTTTTATTGACTATGCAAAGGCATTTGACTGTGTGGATCATAACAAACAATCCGAGAAGCTGGACTGTATGAAGAAGAACGCAGCATCAGGATTGGAGGAAGGCTCATTAACAACCTGCGTTGTGCATATGACACAACCTGGATTGCTGAAAGTGAAGAGGGCTTGAAGCACTTACTAATGAAAATCAAAGACCACAGCCTTCAGTATGGATTACACCTCAACATAAAGAAAAATAAAGAGAACAAAAATCCTCACGACTGGACCAATGAGCAACATCATGATAAACAGAGAAAAGATCGAAGTTGTCAAGGATTTCATTTCACTTGGATCCACAATCAGTAGCCATGGAAGAAGCAGTCAAATCAAAAGACACATTGCATTGGGTAAATCTGCTGCAAAGGACCTCTTCAAAGTGTTGAAGAGCAAAGATGTCACCTTGAAGACTAAGGTGTGTCTGACCCAAGCCATGGTATTTTCAATCACATCGTATGCATGTGAAAGCTGGACAATGAATAAGGAAGACCGAAGAAGAGTTGATGCCTTTGAATTGTGGTGTCGGTGAAGAATATTGAATATATCATGGACTGCCAAAAGAACGAACAAATCTGTCTTGGAAGAAGTACAACCAGAATGCTCCTCAGAAGCAAGGATGGTGAGACTGCATCTTACATACTTTGGACATGTTGTCGGGAGGGATCAGTCCCTGGAGAAGGACATCACGCTTGGCAGAGTACAGGGTCAGCGGAAAAGAGGAAGACCCTTAACGAGGTGGATTGGCACAGTGGCTGCAACAATAAGCTCAAGCATAGCGACAATGATTTTAAGGATGGCGCAGGACTGGGCAGTGTTTCGTTCTGTTGTGCATAGGGTCGCTATGAGTCGGAACCGACTTGATGGCACCTGAAAACAGCAGTAACAACTGTGTGTCCAGTATGGTAGCCACTAGCCACATGTGGCTATTTAAATTAATTAAAATGAAATACAATTTAAAAATTCAGTTCTTTGGACATAATAGCTACATTTTAGGTGCTTACTTAGCTACATGTGGTTAGTGACTATGATATTAGACAGCACAGATAAAGAACATTTTTGTCATTGGAGAAACTTGGACAGAATGTTACATGTATTTTTCACTTCTGAGCAATGTAAGTCACTTATGAAACACTGAAGTTTTTGTTTTTTTCTTTAACGAACATCACTTAACTAATGACGTATTTTTAGCTAGGGTGGTTATTTTAAACTTTTTTTTGCTGTTCAGTGTGTGAACAGGGACTAAAAGTTATTTTTATATCTAAACCAGTATAAACTCAGATTGCTGCTTTATGAAATACATGGATTAAGCATTTTTGAAGAACTACCCAAACATTTTTGTTTAAAACTTGTTACTTGAATCTAAACACAACCTTCATTACCTGCTGTGTGTATAGCCTTGACTGACTGGTATTGATGAGCTGGCAAATTAAGATTTGATCCATGATCAAATCTCTCTTTTTTATTTAAAAAAATTTTTTTAAAAATTGAGGTGAAATCCACGTACCATAAATTAACCATTTTAAAGTGAACAGTTCCATGGTAATTGATACAATCTTAATGTTGTACAACTACCACCTCTATCTAGTTTCAAAACATTTTCATCGTGAAAAAGGAAACCCCAATACCCATTAAGCAGTCATTCCCCCATTTTTCCCTTTCCCTAGCCCCTGGCAACCATCAGTCTACTTTCTGTCTCTATGGATTTACCTATTCTGGATATATCTGGTGGCACAATGGTTAAGGCCTACGGCTGCTAACCAAAAGATCGGCAGTTCGAATCCACCAGGAGCTCCTTGGAAACCCTATGGGGCATTTATACTCTGTCCTATAGGGTTGCTATCAGTTGGAATCGACTCTACAGCAACGGGTTTGGATATATCTTACAAGTTGGAATCATACAATATGTGACCTTTTGTGTCTGGGTCTTTTTTTCCCAAAATTTATTTAGTTGTTGAGAATATACACAGTAAAACATACACCAGTTTAACAGTTTCTACATGTACAATTTAGTGACAAGGATTACATTCTTTGAGTTGTGCAGCCATTCTCACCCTCTTTTTCTGAGTTGTTTTCTCTCATTAACAAACTCACTGTCCCCTAATGTTCCTATCTAATCTTTCCAGCTGCTGTTTTCAGTTTAATGCCATATAGATAGTTCTTTAAAGAGCATAATCCTCAAGACATAATTTCCTTACTAGTTAAGCTAAACTGGTGTTCCATTTTAAGATGACTTCAGGGGATGTTTTTGGTTTAAGGTTTAAAGATTATCTCAGGGCAGTAGTTTCAGGGGTTCATCCATCCTCCGTGGCTCCAGAAGGTAGAGTCCATGAGACTTTGAAATTCTGTTCTGCATTTTCGTCCTTTTCATCAGGATTCTTCTATGGAATCTTAGATCAAAATGTTCATTAATGATAATCGGCCAGGCACCATCCAGTTCCTTTAGTCTTACGTCTAAGGAGGCAGTTGTTCATGGGTACAATTAGCCACATAACATATTCCATTTCTTCCTCCTATTCCTGATTCTCCTCCTTCCGTTGTTGCTCCAGGTGAATAGAGACCAATTGTTGTGTCTTAGATGGCCACTTTGAAGCCTTTAAGACCCCAGGCACTATGCAAGGAACTAGGAGAGAGAACAGAAGCACTAAACACATTATTAGGCCAGTTGACTGGGATGTCCTATGGAACCATGCATGAGGTGTTTGCTTGTACATAAGAAGCCTCAGCAGCTTCTCTTTTTTTTTTTTTGGTCATTGTAGTAAATATATCACACAACTTTTGCCAGTTCAGCTTTTTACAGGTGTACAACTTATTGACAGCAATTAACAGTAATCAGCTATGCAACCTTTAATCACTGTGATTTCTTCATCACCATTAACCCCCCCTTTTTCCCCTTCCTGCAACCACTGGTAGCCACTAATAAACTTTGGTGTCTGTACATTTACTTTTTCTTGTCTTTTTTATAAGTGAGGTCATACAATATTTGTCCTTTTGTGATTGGCTTATTTTGCTCAGCATAATGTCTTCAAGTTCCATCCATACTGTAGCATGTATCAGGACTTTCTTTCTCCTGGCTTAGTAGTAGTCCATTGTATGTATATATGTACTGCATTTTGTTTATCCATTCATCTGTTGATGGGCATTTAGGTTGTTTCCACCTTTTGACTACTGTGAATAGAGTTGCAATGAACATTGATGTACAAGTCTCTGAGTCTCCGTTTTCAAGTCTTTTGGGTATATACCTAGGAGTGGAATTGCTGGGTCATATGGTAGTTCTATTTTTAGTTTTTTGAGGAACCGCAACAGTGTTTTCCACAAGACTGTACCATTTTGCGTTCCCACCAGCAATGGATAAGGGTACCCCACATCCTCACCAACGTTCATTATTATTATTATTTTTTTAATCTTAGCCATCCTAATGGGACTGAAATGGTATCTCATGGTTTTGATTTGCATCTGTCTGATGTCTGATGACACTGAGCATCTTTTCATGTGTTTGGTGGTGATTTGAATGTCCTCTTTGGTGAAATGTCTATTCAAGCTCTTTGCCCATTTTATGATCGGGTTAGTTGTCTTTTTGTTGTTGTCAAAGTTTTATATATATATATTATTAGATTTTTGTCAAATATTTGGTTTCCAAAGATTTTCTCCTAGTTGGTAGCTTGCCTTTTCACTTTTTTGGTAAAAGTCTTTTGATGAACAAAAGCTTTTAATTTTCATGAGGTCCCATTTATTTTGTCTTTTGCTATTTGTGTTTTTGTTATTAGATAATCCATCGTTGAAAGGCAGGCCTGACTTATAAAAATTTTAATGTTCTAGTTTGCACGTTTAGGTCCTTGATCCATTTTGAGTTTGTTTTTATGTGAGGCATGGATCCTGTTTCATTTTTCTGCATGTGGAAATCCAGTTTTCCCAGCATCATTTATTGAAGACACTCTCCTTTCACCATTGAATGGACTTAGTTTTAGCACCCTTGTCAAAAATCAGTTGACCACAGGTGTGTAGGTTTATTTCTGGACTCTCAATTCTGTTCTCTTGGTCTATGTGTCTATTGTTATATCAGTAGCAGGCTCTTTTGATTACTGTAGCTGTATAGTATGTTTTGAATTTCTTTTTGTGTATGGTGTGAGTGGATCCTGTTTGATTTTTCTGCATGTGAAAATCCAATTTTCCAGTGTCTGGCTTCTCTCGCTTTGATCAAATATTAATAATTTCAAGACCCACATCATCATAGCTAGTGCTGTTGCCTGATTATCTTCTGGTGCAATCTTTTCACTTCTTGTTTTAAAGCTGGTGATGGTGTACCTAGTATCACAGCTAGTTCGGTAATCTTCCTTTACCATAAACTATAGTACTAGATTCTCCTTTTAAGTTTGGGTGTGGCACTTGTAATCACTGGTACTCTTGACGGCTTTACCACTTACTAGAATTGTTCCTTTTTTGAATACTCAATAAGTGTGAGCTTCTGAACCTGGAGATAACATTGGAAAACATGAAACCGTAATTTTATTCCTCGAGAGATTTTCCAACTTCTCTTTACTAGCATATGTGAATTGTGAATTGCAAAAATCAAACCCTAATGGTGGTCTATTTTCTAACCATGACCTGAGCTTAGTAAAATTCTAAGCACAGGCTCGTCAGTACCCAGTAAAACCTAGCTGTCGTTTGCATTATGGATAATAGCTGACTAGAATGAACAAGCAAAGGTTGTTCGTGCATGTGTGAGGACTGGGTTCAACTATATTGAGCAGTTTAAAAAAACATCTTGTTATACCTGTGATTTTCCTGGTTTACTGTTTCAAAAACATCGATTCACAGAGGTCACCAGCATTGCCATTTGGTTTATAATGAGATCAGTGGCCTGAATGTTTCACAGAAAGATTTTTTTCCACCACGGAGAAACTATGGTCTTATCATGGGCCTGTTAATATCATTGTCAGCATGTGTATATTAATCATTTCATTGCTTTTGGTTCTTGATGCTACCTCTGGCTCTGTAAGCTTTATAATATTAAGACAAACATAAATGTAGGACGTTTTTAAAAATAAAACTATGACCAAGTTTTCATTATGCTACATTATGGTCTTATGACATACGTCACTGTCCTGAGAAGTGCCTTATAACTTTATGCATATAGTATGTTTGTACATCTAAGAGTTGGTTTAAGGAACTAGGTGGTCAGGTGTACGTACTGTGTTTGGTTTTGAAGGCTGCGTTACAGTTAGGGATATCTTATTAAATGATGGGTGTCAGATTGAATTGTGTCCCCCAAAAATGTGTGTCAATTTGGTTAGGCCATGATTCCCAGTATTGTGTGGGTGTCCTCCATTTTGTGATTGTAATTTTATGTTAAAGAGGATTAGGGTGGGATTGTAACATGCTTACCCAGGTCACATCCCTGATCCAATGTAAAGGGAGTTTCCCTGGGGTGTGGCCTGCACCACCTTTTATCTCTCAAGAATTAAAAAGGAAAGGGAAGTGAGCAGAGATGGGGGACCTCGTACCACCAAGAAAGCAGTGCTGGGAGCAGAGCATGTCCTTTGGACCTGGGGTCCCTGCACGGAGAAGCTCCTAGTTTGGGGGAAGATTGATGAGAAGGCCCACAGAGAGAGAAAGCCTTCCCCTGGAGCTGACCCTGAATTTAGACTTTTAGCCTACTTTACTGTGAGGAAATAAACTCTTTGTTAAAGCCATCCTCTTGTGGTATTTCTGTTACAGCAGCACTAGATAACTAAGGCAACGGGGAAGCCCACCATTCCCAGTTGTTTCAATCCTTTTTCTGCTTTAAAGTGCTTGGTACATCCAAATTGTACATCGTAACTTAGTATACTATTACAGTTGTTTTCAACAGGAGCTGTATCAGAAAGGGCAAGGTGGCATTTGTATAACTTGGGAAAGCCCACAGTTGATTCTGATATATTTGTATGTTAGATGGTAATACCTATTTTAAAGGACTCTTGCAGGGGTTAAATTAGATAGTCATCAGCACATAAGAGCTTAATAAAAATTGTTAGTTGCTGTCAGGTTGATTGTACACATGGCAACCCTGTATGTGCAGAGTAGAACTGCTCTGTAGGATTTTCAAGGCTGTGACCATTTTGAAACCAATTGCCAGGCCTGTGTCTTCTGAGGAGCTTCTGGGTGAGTTTGAACCTCCAACCTTTTGGCTAGTGGTCAAGTGCTTAACTGTTTGTTCCACCTAGGGACATCCCAATAAAAATTAGTTATAATTTGCTGCTCTTACCCTCCACCCCCAACACTATATGGACTTGTGCTTTCTTTCCCTGTCTGGCCCATAATAAGATACTCAATACATGTTAGCTGATAGAATTGAGTTGATACTCAGTACGTGTTAGGGGGTGAAGACTGTTCTTTGTTGAATATCTGCTAGGTGTCCAGAGTTACTTAATTGACACTAAACAAGTGTATTCCTCATTTGATCTTCTTAGCAACCCTGTCAGGTGGATGTCTTATTATTCCCATAATTCAGATGAAATAGCTGCATTTCGAAACTTATAAAATGACAAGCTAGGTAAGATGCATCAATTGGTCTCAATCCACCTGCATCAAAGGAGAATGAAGAACACCAAGGTCACACGACAACTATGACCCCAAGAGACAGAAAGGGCCACATGAACCAGAGACTTACATCATCCTGAGACCAGAAGAACTAGATGGTGTCCGGCCACAACCGATGACTACCCTGACAGGGAGCACAACAGAGAACCCCTGAGGGAGCAGGAGATCAGTGGGATGTAGACCCCAAATTCTCACAAAAAGACCAGACTTAATGGTCTGACTGAGACTAGAGGAATCCTGGCGGTCATGGTCCCCAAAGCTTCTGTTGGCCCAGGACAGGAACCATTCCCGAAGACAACTCATCAGACATGGAAGGGACTGGACAATGGATAGGAGAGAGATGTTGATGAAGAGTGAGCTACTTGTATCAGGTGGACACTTGAGACTGTGTTGGCATCTCCTGTCTGGAGGGGAGATGGGAGGGTAGAGAGGGTTAGAAACTGGCAAAATTGTTACGAAAGGAGAGACGAGAAGGGCTGACTCATTAAAAAAAAAAAAAAAAGATAGGGGGAGAGTAAGTGGGAGTATGGAGTAAGGTGTATATAAGCTTATACGTGACAGACTGACTTGATTTGTAAACGTTCACTTAGAGCTCAATAAAAATTATTAAAAAAAAAAAAATGACAAGCTAGGATTTAAACCCAAGAGTCATTTATTTCTAGGCACCTACCACTTTTTTTTTTTTTTTCTATGCTGCCTCCCGCATTGACGGAATTGATTCACTTAGCACTGCCTCACTTTCTCTGAAAATTGAATACGTTTTCCCCTTCACCTTACCTTTAAACCTTTCTTTGAAATAGGAAAAGGAAAAAAGGTTAACCTACCACTGTCAAGTCAATTCCGACTCATAACGACTCTATAGGACAGAGCAGAACTGCTCCATAGGGTTTCCAGTGAGCAGCTGGTGGATTTGCACTGCTGACCTTTTGGTTAGCAGCCGAGCTCTTAACCACTGTGCCACCAGGGCTCCTAAAAAAAGGTTATTCTATATCGTGTGAAGTGTTATTCTTGTTCCCTTTTAAACCTGGCCCAAATTGTTTTTTTCCCAGGTTCTGTTAATATCCTACTGATTAGATAAGTTGGAGTCATTTTAAACCTTTTACTCTTCCTTTCTCCTATCAAATTTGGCCTCTGTTATCTTTTGCACTTGAGCTCTCCTCTCTGTTCTCCTGCTTCCTTGTCCCAATGGCATGCTTTCTTGGAGTAGTGGTGTTGGTCTCCTTGCCTTTAGTGTCTTCCCCACTCTCGTTCCTCTACATACTACTTGAGAATGATCTTTCTCTTGAACATGCTGAACATGTCAGTTCTCCCCTAGAAAAAACCTTGGTTGCCCTCTACCTGTTAGGACAAGAAATTACTTTCCTTTACCACTTCATGCTATTAGAAATTGAGCCCAAAACACTTTCTCTCTTTTTTTTTATTTTTATTGTGCTTTAAGTGAAAGTTTACAGTTCAAGTTAGTTTCTTATCCAAAAACATACACACACATTGTTTTATGACCCTAATTGCCCTCCCTACAATGTGACAGCACACTCCTCTCTCCACCATGTATTTCCTGTGTCCATTCAACCAGCTCCTGTCCCCCTCTGCCTTCTCATCTCACCTCCAGACAGGAGCTGCCCAAGTAATCTCATGCGTCTACTTGAGCTAAGAAGCGCACACCTCACTAGTATCATTTATGTCTTATAGTCCAGTCTAATCTTTGTCTGAAGAGTTGGCTTTGGGAATGGTTTTAGTTTTGGGCTAACAGAGCATCTGGGGCCATGACCTGTGGGGTCCCTCCAGCCTCAGTCAGACCATTAAGTCTGGTCTTTTCACTAGAATTTGGGGTCTGCCTCCCACTTTTCTTCTGCTCCACCAGGGATTCTCTTGTTGTGTTCCCTGTCAGGGCAGTCATGGGTGGTAGCCAGGTACCATCTAGTTCTTCCAGTCTCAGGCTGATGGAGTCTCTGGTTTATGTGGCCCTTTCTTTCTCTTGGGCTTATATTTTCCTTGAAAAACATTTTCTCTTGACTCTTAAAGGTGTTAATACTTTGTGGGCAGGAATTTTAGAGATGAGTTTTATTGGTTATGAATTCATTATTACTTGTTCTGCATGTTTCATTTGACTCCAAATCCTCTGTCTTTTTGCATCTTGGAGATTTTTTTAAAAGCAAGGGCACTTTCACATTGGAGCATGGTTTAGATTTATCAGACACGTATTTGGATATCAGTGTACATTTCTTCTGTCAGGAGTAGATTTGCCATAAGTAGATTTGCAGGGTGGTGACTGCGGAAATTGGATCATTGATTATTCTTAAATTTCTAGTAAATGACAAAACTGGCGTCATTGAAATCCCCTTTTCTGCATATGCTGTAAGGGCCGATATGTATTTCATGGACAAATGTTTATTTCATGATATCAAATTTAATTTATTCAAAGATCTTGATAATAACATGTTTGTGGAATCTTAAAAAGGGCTAATCATAGCCTTCTTGGGCTAGAGGGTTACCAAGAGAACACCTGGGAAAATAGATGCATCTTATAAATATGAGCTGTGTTGGGCTGCTCTGTGAAGAAAAGATTTACAAAGCAAATCAAGATAGTAAGCATGATTCGATGAATATATTTCAATTATTTATTTAAAGTATTTTAAAACTGACTGTAATTGGTGGATTTTTACAAGTAGATTCAACGAAGACTTGTAGTTTGAAAACTTGTAGTTAGTTGCCATTGGTCTGAACTATTGAGGGTTTTTTTTGTATTTTAACACCTGTTTTTTGCTGTTAAAAGATAAATAAAATGGACGTATAGGTCTCAACTTTTAATTGTAGAACTTATTTCTATTTAAACAGCACCTGTGGAACCTTCTCAGGAGGAACAGCCATTGTTATGTGAAGGTAATTTTCTGTGATGTGACTCTTTAAAAAATCTAATTGAGAGAACGTTGTCTGTGGTGTATAAAGCTAGGTACTGTTTTGTAAATATACATTATATCTCAATTTCTTGTCTAGGTTCAAATTCAGCTGTTAGCATGGAACTTTCAGAACCTGTTGGTAAGAAAATTTCTGACCATATTAATACAGTAATATGAAACCCTTTCAAGATTTAAAGTGCAAATGTAAGTGTTATGGTTATTATAATGCCTACATTTAAGACTGAGAGAGTCTTTGCTATCAAGATTTAGAAAACAGTGAATTAGGTATAAACACTGCTGTGATCAATTTAGTGACTGCAAAGGTAATAGAATTGAGTGGAGGACTGCAAAAGTCAACGTAAATAGTAGTATTGTTCCATATCCTTTGTGAAGTTCCTTCCCTTTTTGTAACTTCAGGTTTTCACATTCCCGAGGTGATTATTAAAGTTGATGCCAAAGTGACATTTCTTGAAAAGGGAAAAAGTCTGTCTGCTAAATCCTTTCACACTTTTCCCTATGCTGATTTTAAACTGTCCATTTCTTCCACTTTCAGGACACCTCGACACTGGAATAACTGGGCTGTTAGGAATGTTAGATCTCTTGTTTACATTTTGTTTGTCCTTGTGAAAACGAAGCTTTGTTAAAATAGCAGTCTCCCATAGTCTCTGAGATGAGAGCTCTCTGATGTCAGCAGTGAAGCCAGCTTGAAAGCTGTTATCCAATTCTGTTGGGAAAGAGATTTTCCTGCTTACATGTCACTAATCATTAGGAAATGAGCTGAATATGCAGAGTTTCATTTGTTGTTTAGAAGCATCTGTATTTTAAAGTATAGGCTGTAAGTCTTTTCTAGAATACTGAGTTAAAATGTCTCATTTCAGTAGAAAATGGAGAAACAGAAATGTCTCCAGAAGAATCATGGGAGCACAAAGAAGAAATAAGCGAAGCAGAGCCAGGGGGCGGTTCCTTGGGAGATGGAAGGCCCCCAGAGGAGAATGCCCAAGAAATGATGGAGGAGGAAGAGGAAATACCAAAACCGAAATCTGTGGTTGCACCGCCAGGTGCTCCTAAAAAAGAACATGTAAATGTAGTATTCATTGGGCATGTAGGTAAGTTGTACTCAGCAATTGTAAGAAATGATATAAGTTTTTGGATACATAAAACATAGATATCTTATTTAGCTACTTGGGGGTGTTCAGTGAAACCAAACCGAATCTAAAAGGCCTTTTTTTTTTTTTTTTTTAATTTTAATGCTAACAGTGCTGTGTTTCAGTAAGAACAATACAGATTCTGTCTGTGGTTCCCGTCAGGTATAAAATGCCTCGATTTTTTTAACCTGATAGATTTTTCAACTGGCAAAAACTAGCCAATACTTTTGTTCTTGAAGGTTGGGCATGTGAACAATTTTGTAATGGCATGGAAGCTGGTAGGAAATAAGCTTCAGTATATTTGTACATAATGTATAATAGTTTATAGACCACTGATGATAGTTAGCGTATTCTGATATCTGTTAATTAATACCCTAGAAAATATGCCTATTTTTCTGTGTGAACTTCTGTTAACTTTAAGGGATTAACCTTATTAGGTAGCTTAAATTTGTGTAAAGTAAGAAATTAATCATTTGAAGTAACTTCTGGATGCTTGTCAGGTTTGCTGGTTTAGGGAAGAAGAACCTGTTTATTCAGGTATTCTTTACCATCTGACGTTTCTTTAAAATTTTGAGAATATAGAATTACATGATTTTTTTTTCCCTTTTTTCTCTGCCTTCCCACTGCATATGATGATACATCATGCTACCTTTTTAGTAGCAAGAACGTCTTTGAAGTTTATAAAAGAATACCTATCCTTTTTGTTAAAAGTGAAACGAAGACTATCTAGATGTAGTTCACAGCTCTTTAGCTACTTTTGTTCTCCAAACCTCCCCTTGGGGGATTCATATTCTGTTGCTGCTCTGCTGATAGCTGAAGCTCAAGGAGCAGTCTATCTGAAAATTATTTTTCTTTATCTGTGAAGTATTTCTAAATCATTACTGAATGAATTATTGAGGTCTTAGTAGCCTCAATTTCCAACGGACAAGGTAACTAACTAGGGCTTATGCCCCAAATCCCTATAGTTCAATTGGTTTTGCAAGATTTAATTATATGCTAAAAGGTACCTTTAGCTGTGTGTTAACATATGTAGTAGGGTCAGTTTTTGTGTGCTTGTTTGTTTTTAATGTGTGGTTTGCATATTGTTCCTTCAGATGCTGGCAAGTCAACCATTGGAGGACAAATAATGTAAGTATCTTTTGTTAAATAATAAAATGGTAGGGAATTAAATATTCAGTGGAGTTCAGTTACTGTAAACATTCACAGAAAGGAGTTAAGAAAATTAACAATAAAATGGCATTCCGTTTAGGGAAGGCTGACCTTAAGAAGTAATTTTTGCAATGTGATTATTTCTTAGTATTTTCTAATGGATTTTAGGGATTCCAAAAATTCTTTTGCTTTCGCTGTCCGACTCTCATGGCACATTGTTTCTGAAAGCTGTCTTTTAGATTAAATAATAATATAATGCAGAACATAGATTACAGGAAATCCTAGTCTGCTTTGAATATAATTTACTTGGAAATAATGAAAACCATCTCTTGAATCTGATGGGTGGGGATTTTTTTTACCCCCATTTATCAGTTCCTTCAATTTATATGGATTTAAACAAAGACAGTCTGGCTAACATGGCTAACATGCTAAGACAAATTTTTATCATGTTACAGAAGCTATCTAGCTGTGAAAATATCATGATTAGTTTTTATTAATATACTCTAGTATCAAGAAATCTTTAAAAAAGGCCCTGAATTTTAATCCCCCCTCTAAATTAGACCCATTTCTTTAAACTTTGTCATCAGAGGACTGAGAGGGCTAATCATCATTGTCTTGCCTACTTAAATAATCTCAATTGGTAATCTTGCCCATTACTCACTTCTGAAAATTTGTATAACAGTGACCCTCAACCAGGTTCTTAAACAGGGATCCTTAGCCACAGATGGAAGTGTGGGACCCACTTGATAGTGTGTTTAATGAGAATGTATATTTTTGCTGATAGGGCTGTAACTTTCATTGGCGTTTCATGGCGGTTCTATACTCAGATGGTTAGGAGCACTGCTGTACAGAAGACTACACAGAGACCACATAAAGATCAAAGCTAGGAGCAGGAAGGCTTTGTTTGGATTGAGTTAAGGGAAGCAGTTAGGCATTGCTAAGAAATTATTTTAAAATTAAAGCTCACTTTGATAAGTAATATTTTTAAAATATTAAATATGAAATATAATAGTAAAGCCTCATTGCCTGGAAAATACTGTTGCTCCCCCCACCCCCTTTTATATGTAGCCTTTTCATTTATTTAAAAAAAAATTTTTTTTTATTCTCAAGTAATTGTAGACTTAGAAAAAAGGTTTTAAAAATAGTACAGTTTCTATGTACCCTTCATTCAGCTTGCTCTAATGTTAACATGTTTCATAGCCATAGTACAGTCTTTGAAACTAGGAAATCAATGTTAGTACGATACCATTGACTAAGCTACAAATGGTATTTGAACTTGAGTTTTCCTACTAATGCCCTTTTTCTGTTCCAGAACTCTACACTGCAGTTAGTTGGTTTGTCTTTAGTTTCCTCTCATCTGTGGCTTTTTTCAATCTTTCTATGTCTTTCATGACCTTGATAATTTGAAAGTACTGTTCAGTTTTTTGGAGAATGTCCTTCAAATTGGAATTGAGTTGTTTTCTCACAATTAGATTGAGATTATGCATTTTGGGCAAGAATACCACAGAAGGGATGTTGTGCCCTTCTCAGTGCATCCTGTCCGGGTACATGATGTCAGTATTCAATATGATCTACTTATTACTGGTGATATTAATCATGATTACTTGGTTAGGGTGGCACAATGATTAAGCACTCAGCTGCTAATGGAGCGGTCGACAGTTTGAACCCACCAGCAGCTCCATGGGAGAAAAGACCTGGAGAGCTTGATCCTGTAAAAATTACAGACTGGGAAACCCTGTGGGGCAGTACTACTCTCACAGGGTTGCTGTGAATCAGAATTGACTCAACGGCACATAACAACAACTTGTTTCAGATGTTATCTGTCAGGTTTCTCCACTGTAAAGTTACTATTTTTTCTCTTTATCTTGGGGGAGACATTTTGAGACTGTGCACATATCTATTTTCCCCTGAGACTTTCATCCATGATTTTAGCATCCATCACTGGTACATTTACTTTTTAAAATTGCTGTTTTCTTGAGTCGAAATTCCCCTTGAAAGCTTTAAAGTTTTCCTGACTTCACTGAGCAATTTGTGTTTACCTTTTTTTTTTTTTTTTTTAACTTTTTCAGGTATTTGACTGGAATGGTTGACAAAAGAACACTTGAGAAATATGAAAGAGAAGCTAAAGAAAAAAACAGAGAAACTTGGTATAGTAAACTTTTATGACAGTATAAATTTACTTTCAATAAACCCTGCCTCCTTAATGCTTTTGTAGTCTATTAAAATATAAGTTCTTGAGATATAAAATAGTGTTATAAAAAAGGTAAAGTTTTCCCCCTCATTTATAATACAGAGTAGATTAATCCCTAATTACTTCATACCTTAGAGAAAAATTGGAAATAATCCAAATTTCCAGTAATAGACTTGTTGAATAAAATTATAAAACTTCCATTTAATTGGGCCATTTTATAACCACTAAAAATTACATTTATAGAATTTATGATAACCAGGGCTAGAACACTGGTGTTGGGGGAAAAAAGTAGTATGATTATGATCATTAATTATGTAAATAAACACTGGAAAGAAAAAAGAATGGGAAATAAAAATATTAAAAATATTGGTGAGAGAAAGGGTCAACTTTTTTCTACTTGCTAACCTTATCTATTTATTACTTTTATTTTGTAAAACTTAGCAAGCCTTTCTTGTTTTTTTAATTTGTGTTCTTCTGTATTAAGGGGAAAATTCTAATCATTGTTATAGAAAAAAATGGATTACAGACTATGAAATACAGATGATGAAGTAATCTAAATAAATGCTTACCATTATAGATGGTATGAATTTAAAATGAATAATTTTTATCTGGGTAATATTGAAATAATTTTTAGCAGGTAACCATTGCTCCCAAATAACAGGTTAGCGGCCTTCACTTTTAATTTCATGCACATTGAAAAATATCCCTGGACAACCATTATTTGTGTTACACGCTGTGTGAGGTGATTACAAAAATAAAAACTCATTACTGAACTCAGTGATATTGGCATTGGTTCTGTCTTTCTGTGTACCTTATCAGCTTGTTTTCATAAATAATATTTGCTTATAGAATTAACTGTGTGTGTAAAGTTCCAAGTATTTGAATCATAATAATACAGTTTTATTCTCAATTTTTATTTCTATCCAGTTCATAATTTAGATGGAAAGTTGGGTGTCATCGTTTATACCTTTCATTGTAGAAGAGTATCTGTAGAACTCATGTTTTAGCAGTATTGTTCTTACCTTTAAATTCTTTCAGGTACTTGTCTTGGGCCTTAGACACAAATCAGGAAGAACGAGACAAGGGTAAAACAGTAGAAGTGGGTCGTGCCTATTTTGAAACAGAAAAGAAGCATTTCACAATTCTAGATGCCCCTGGCCACAAGAGTTTTGTCCCAAATATGATTGGTGGTGCTTCTCAAGCTGATTTGGCTGTACTGGTAAGAAAAACGTTTTTATTCCATCTGTATATTTGTTAGAAGTCGCACTTGAATTTCAAATATTTGAATTTACCTGCTAAAAGCTGGAATTCAGGTTGCATGAGCTATAATGTTCGTAGTCAAAGTATGTACTTTTCTTTCACTAATCTACTCAAGAAATCTTTATAATTTGATTTACTTACGAAAGTATATTTCAACTTTTCTCTCTCATTGCATTCTAACCTATTATTATCCATTGCCGTGTCAGAATTTAGTGTCTGTTAAATGCCAAGCCCAGCATTAGGTCCTATGGGTACAAAGATAGTAAGAAACTGTTTCTTTAGGCCTTCACTTATTTTGTAACTTTGACAATACACTGGCACTAGATCTCCTTAGTCTTTGAATTATAAAATATATAGGCATGCTAGATTTTGGAAGTTAGGGGATTGGAAGAAACGTTTGCCAAAATGTTAAACCATTTAGATATTGTTTGGTTTCTGATGTTCAAAAGCATGTGTTATAACTTCGTATTTTCTTGTAAAAAGCTTCTGATGCAACTAAAAGGAATGATATTTTACTGCTAGAGAGTTACACCTGAATGTTTAAGAATAAACTGTTTGATTTCTTACAATAGGTAATCTCTGCCAGGAAAGGAGAGTTTGAAACTGGATTTGAAAAAGGAGGACAGACAAGAGAACATGCAATGTTGGCAAAGACAGCAGGTGTAAAGCACTTAATTGTACTTATTAATAAAATGGATGATCCAACAGTAAATTGGAGCAATGAGAGGTAAGCTTAGATAGTTTACTGTTTGTTTTTTTAAATATACAGATAGGTTAGTGGAATAAAGGATAGTTTTGTTATGGTATGCCTATTTCCTCTAGGGATTTTCTAAACCTTGAATTTAATTGCTTTGCATTGTAATTGAATTATTTGTAAATATTCATAGATATGAAGAATGTAAAGAGAAACTAGTGCCATTTTTGAAGAAAGTTGGCTTCAATCCCAAAAAGGACATTCACTTTATGCCTTGCTCAGGACTGACTGGAGCAAATCTTAAAGAGCAATCAGATTTCTGTCCTTGGTATAGGTAAGTAAACTTTTCCTCCTTTGAGTTAAAAAAAAAAAAAAAAGTATGTCTTAATGAGTAATTCAAGAAAATACTGACTGTAATCTTGGCTTTAAAAATACCAGGACCCTTGCCCATTTTTTAGTTGGGTTAATTGTCTTTTGATTACTGAGTTGTAAGAGTTCTTCATACATTCTGAATACAAGTCCCTAATCAGATGCATGATTTACAAATATCTCTTCCCATTCTATGACTTGTCTTTTCATTTTCTTAATGGTGTCCTTTGAAGCACAAAAGTTTTAATTTTGATGAAGTCCAAATGATTTTCTCTTTTGTTGCTTGTGCTTTTAGTGTCGTGTCTGTGAAAACATTGCCCAATCCAAGGTTATGGACATTTTCTCTTCTAAGTGTTTTAGATTTAGGTCTTTGATCGCTTTTCAGTTAATTTTTTGGTAAGGTGTAAAGTCTACGTCTAGGTTCCCTTTTTTTTTTTTTGCATATGGATGTCCAGTTATTTGGGCAGCATTTGTTGAAAACACTATTCTTCCCTTGTTGAATTGTCCTTCTGCATCTTTGTTGAAAATCAGATGACCATAAACATCACAGTTTATTTCAGATTCTTGATTCTATTCCATTGATCTGTATTGTCTGTTAAGCCAGTACCACACAGTCTTTGTATTAAGTTTTGAAATCAGGAAGTATGAGTCCTCCAACTTTGTTCTTTTTCAAGATTGTTTTGGCTATTCTGGGTCCCTTGAATTTACATACAAATTTTAGGATCACCATGTCAATTTCTACAAAAAAAAGCAGCTGGGATTTTGATAGGAATTGCACTGAATCTGTAGATCAATTTTGGGCATACGGGTAGTCCCAACTTAGGACGTATTCACGATACAACAAACTGCACTTAATGACAGTCTTTTTTTTTTGGACATCTTACCATTAGTAATGTGTACTATATATAGTGTTGCAGCACGTAATTTGCTGTTATGATTCTCAGATGTAATGTTTCCAACTCCCAAAGACAAAGAGAGGTAACTTACGTCAGAACTGACAACTGAGTAGTCATTGGAACAGAACCCTGTTATACGTTGGAGACTGCCTGTATTCCCATTTTAATATTAAGTGGTGCAGTGGGTAAGAGCTCAGCTGCTAACCATAAGGTCGGCAGTTCAAATCCACCAGTTGTTCCTCGGAAACCCTGTGGGGCTGGTCTACTCTGCTCTGTTGGGTCACTATGAGTTGGAATCAACTCGACGCAATGGGGGTGGGTGTGTGGGTGTGTGTATGTTTTTAATCCATGTGTTATAGCTTGAAAGATGAAATTGTTTTGTAGAATCTCAGTATCTGAGCTAGAAAAGTCCATAATGTTAACTATTATACGGTATAGTCATTTTAATGCAACATGTGGGCTATTTGCTATAAAATAATTTTCTGAGTCTTAATCACCAAGTTTACAGGGAAGCTTTTTCATTATACACTCCTGTTTTGTTATATTTTTAGTTTTTTGAGGAATAAATAAGATGCAATGGATAATAAATTGGTTGAATGAGAAGAGTACATGAGTAGAATGGAAATACTGTTATAACCATGTTTTTGTATAAAGTTAAAAGTTCATGTAACTTAAAATTTTGTTATTTATGTTGACTTTAATTGATATTATGTTCTTAGTGGATTACCGTTTATTCCATATCTGGATAACTTGCCAAACTTCAATAGATCAGTTGATGGACCAATCAGACTGCCAATTGTGGATAAGTACAAGGTACCCAAAATGTTGAAGAAACTGGGTTTTAGGGGAGGTGGGATCAGTGGTTTGTTTTTAATTAATAAACAAAACCTTATTAACAACATAACAGATTTTTTTTTTAATGGTTGCATGTTATTTAGTGGTATAGATAGATCAGAACTTATTCAACCAGTTATATCAGTTACTTCGGTAAGATTGTGATCATATCCTGAAGGTAAAACTCAAATGAAACTGCTAGACCCAAAAGATTTGCACATTAAAGTTGGATATTGACAAATAGCTTTCCAGAAATACTGTGTTAATCTTTACTACCAGCAGCACATGGAAGCCCTGGTGGCACAATAGTTAAGAGCTTGGCTGCTAACCAAAAGGTTGGCAGTTTGAATCCACCAGCTACTCCTTGGAAACCGTACGAGGCGGTTCTACTCTGTCCTATAGGATTTTATGAGTTGGAATCAACTCGATGGCAGTGGGTTTGGGTTTTTTTTTAAATGGGTTTCAGCAGTATATATGAGTTCTACCACAGCCTTACCAACACTGGATATTATTATTTTTTAAAAAGCTCATTTTTTAAACTGTATTTTCAAGTTTTTAAAGTTTTGAAATACCAATTTATATAGTGTTTTGCTTTGTATAAATACTTCATTCTTTCATTAGTTCTGTGGTAAACTTCTGGAACAGGTATTGCCTTTCCAACTCTATACATGAGGGAACAGGCTTAGCGATTGAGAGAACCTAAATTTTTACAAGTAATTCAGATCTTATGACAGTAAATCTTGTGCTGTCTCCTGCACCGTGTTTTCTTCTTAAATCTTAGGCACACCTATTTAATAATACATAGTTTTTCATATGCTGTGAAGCAATTATTATACAGTTTTTATCTACCCTGTGTTGAAGATTAATCCTGAGCATTCTACCATTTGAGCTGGTGATTTTCCTATATGAGTAACCTGTGCAGATTTTCACTTTGGGCTATTTTAGAACACTAACAAAAGTCAGAAACTTGATTTTTTTAATTTAAATTTCAACAGGATATGGGTACTGTGGTCCTGGGAAAGCTGGAATCAGGATCTATTTGTAAAGGCCAGCAGCTTGTGATGATGCCAAACAAGGTAAGAATTAGGAATGCTCTTTCCCACTTAATTTTCTCTTGAAAATATTAGTAAAGAAAACTTTTCAAAAGCTTAAATCCATTAAAAAAAAAGTGAAGTCTTTTTTAAATTATTATTCAGTATTACATTTTATTAATGTCAAGTTCAAAACTTGAGAAAGAATATAATGTGGCATTACTGCTATTCAGTGACAAAAGTTTAATGGAGGGTCAGTATTAACACCTTGTTTAGGCTTTATTTACTCATGTTAGAGCTAAAAGATGCCATCATGAAGAAAGCCTATTAATTTCAACCCTATTATTTTATGGAAAATAGAGATCTGGAGTGGTTAAGGGACTTGCTTCATTTAACAAACTGTTAAAAAGAGCCAGGGATCAAAGCTCAGGTTTAATCATGGCATAGTAAAGCTTTTTGGGGGGGGGCGGGGGGGGCAGGGTGGGGAGAAGGACAGGGGGCAGAGGCGAGTAATGTACTTAAAAAAAAAAGCGTGTCTTTTCTTACTTCTCCCCTATCTTAACTGTGAATTCTTCATTGTTGGAAATTTTCATGAAAACATGCAAACTCACCATGAATTATTCCTTTGTGTTATTTCTGACTGCTTACTTGCTGATATCGCAGATGACCTGTCTGTAAGAAACTGTTCACCTGCTTCCCAGGAGAGGGCTTCTCCAACAGCTCCAAAGATGTTATTTGTTAGACCTGAATCATCAGAACCTTCAGATACAGATTTTGTTAGATTTAAGTGATAATTTCTTTACTGTGCTTATTCCAGGTACAGTGAATTAGAAAACCTGAATTTTATCTTAGGGTTTCCATTCCCAATATGATGTTTGGTTGTGATTGGCACTTTACAAATGGCACTCTTAAGCAGTGGAGATTAGAGTAGCCTGGTAGAATCTTTTTTCCAAAGTTTTCTAAGTGTTTCAACTTTAAAGCTTACTTTTTCTAAGAAATTAGCAAATTGAAGGAGGGCAAGTGAATGAAAATAATGGTTTGAGTCCTTGCTCAATTTTGTCTATAGAGTGGTCACAAAAGTGGGGTTCATTCAGAGTTAGAAGGTTGATTGGGAGAGGGGGAAATGGGGAATGGCTGCTTAACGGATTCGAGGATTTCCTTTTGGGATTATGTTTTAGAACTAGAGAGTGGGGATGGTTGTATAACATTGTGGACATACTAGATGCCACTGAACTCTATTCTGTAAAATGGTTAAAAACAGTAAATTTTACGTTAACTTATATTTTACCACAATAAAAAATGTTCGATTCACTATGAGCAAGTGAAGTTAGTGCTCAGTTACAGCTGCAGCCTTAATATTCTAGTACAAAGAAAGTGGGTGTTCTTTGTGGAAGCTATCGCTTTATATTGCTAACTGGGCAGATGCAGAATATCCTATAGTTGTTATGCCAGCCATCAAAACTCAGTTCAGTTTAGTTCTGAGTCTTAGTGGAACAGAGCTAGAATACTTATATGTATATATATATGTGTGTATATATAATCTTAGTGTGCTTTAGGTGAACGTTTACAGTACAAATTAGTTCCTCATTCAAAAATGTATACACAAATTGTTTTGTGACATTGGTTACAATCCCTGCAATGTGTCAGCACTCTCCCCCTTGCCCTTTATACCCCAGGATTCCCCATGTCCATTCGTCCAGTTTTTCTGTCCCTTCCTGTCTTGTCAGCTTTGCTTCTGGGCAGATGTTGCCCATTGGGTCTGGTATACTTGATTGAAGTAAGAAGCATGTTCCTCACATGTGTTACTGTTTTATAAAAAAAAAAAAATTTTTTTTTGCCTGTTTAATCTTTGGCTGAAAGGTGAACTTCAGGAGTGGCTTCAGTTCTGCGTTAGCAGGGAGTCTAGGGGTCATAGTTTCTGGGGTTCCTCTTAAAATCTGTCAGACCAGTAAGTCTGGTCTTTTTTTGAGAATTTGAGTTTTGTTCTACATTTTTCTCTTACAGAGTAGAGTATTTTAAAAGACACAGATGTCAGACTATTTTACATTAAAAAAATTAAGGCCAGTAAAAATCAGCCATTTTTTGACATTTAAAAAAACTGTTCCAAGGTATGGATTTTTTTTTTTTTTTCCTAAGTGGGTTTTTAACCTTTTTTAGGTGGGTAACTTAACTCTTGGTTCTTACAAAATAGTTCACGAAGCCTACAGTTTTCATGCCTGCATCACTTCTCCTCTACCACCTATGCTGGACCACAGCAGTAAGGTAAAGCAAAAGAACGAGTGATGGAGGAAAACAGAAAACTGTCAGTGTGTGATGGAATTTTTATTGCTCTGATAGTCACAAATTCAATGGCTTTGAGTTTTGTATACTGAAATGGAAAAGCTGAGATAACTGAATCTGCAAGTTTAGTGCAAAGTAGTCTCCCTTCTCACCCTGGTCCAGTAATCTGCATGCTCATTTCTGAGAACCTGAGATGTTCAGGATACCAGTATAAACTTACGCTCTTACATTATTAGGAATGCGGACTCAACACTTAAAAGATTATATACTAATAAAAGTGTTCATATGGATCCTGACTTGGGTCCAAAGCTGTTTTGAAGTAGACAGGATACCATATCTCAGTCATCTCAGATGAGACAGTGGCATCTGTGAAGCCAAATGCAAATGCCTTCTGCAAACATTAAGCACTTCTCCTTGTCAGGTTGCTTATATGTAACCTACAATCACTCCTGTACAGCTACTTGTTGGATTTCTAGAGGAGATGGAAAATAGTTTGTTTTCATCTTGAATACCTTTCATGAACTTTAGAGTTTGTTGGTCTCAAACTTTTGTAACTGTGGATTCACTTAATCTTTAGACTAGCTCCATTGTTTAACCATAAAAGGCCATATTTGGGGAGAAGGGATTGTTACGCTGTATTATTTGGGCAAGAAGTAGTAAACAGTAACTTATTTAATGTGTATACAGTATAGTGGAGCTCTTAGTGTCTACCCTTTTATCTCATTACTGTAAAGAATTTACCCATATTAAATCATATGGCTATTTCATTTCTTGGAATGAATTTCAGCAGACAGGTATGATTTAGGTATAAACTATCTTTTGGGAAAGAAAACATTGTTCATGGGGGCTAGTAGAGCTTAGCAGGTGACAATTTCTAGAATTCTGTTACGGAATATAATGATTCAGGATTCTGCAATGTTTATCTACCATCATGAGTTAGTTCATTTTGTCTTGAGCACTGTGTTTTTGTTTCGTCTTGTTTCCTGGTGTATGTTTTAAAAAATCTTAATTCTCTCCAAGGGCAGAAATGGAGTAAAATAAGGGAATACTTGAGGTGGTATTGGCTTTTAGCATTTTATCCCAACAATATACTTTTTAAATTTTGTTAAAATACATAGCTAGAATTTACCATTGGTGACATTAGGTACATTCACAGTGTTGTACAACCATCTCCTGTATCCAGTTCCAGAACATTTTCATTACCCCAAAAGGAAGCCCTGTGCTCACTAAACAAGTCACTATGCTTTTAAGCTTAATTGTTGACTTTTGAGACATGCCTGCTTCAGGTATTTGAGAACTGATATGTATTGGAAGACATGTCTACTAAATCCTCAAATTCCACAATAAAAAAAATTATATCCATAAAATTTAAATCCAAGATGGAAGCAACCAAGGTGCCCTTCAATGGATGAATGGATAAATTATGGTATATTCACACAATGGAATACTACGCATTGATAGAGAACAGTGAAGAATCTGTGAAACATTTCATACCATGGAGGAACCTGGAAGGCATTATGCTGAGTGAAATTAGTCAGTTGCAAAAGGACAAATATTGTATAAGACCACTATTATAAGAACTTGAGAAATAGTTTAAACTGAGAAGAAAACATTCTTTTGTGGTTACGAGATGGGGGAGGAGGGGTGGGAGAAGGGCATTCAGTAATTAGATAGTAGATAAGAACTACTTTAGGTGAAGGGAAAGACACCACACAATACAGGGGAGGTCAGCACAGTTGGACTAAACCAAAAGCAAAGAAGTTTCCTGAATAAACTGAATGCTTTGAAGGCCGGCGTAGCAGGGGCAGGGGTCTGGGGACCATGGTTTCAGGGGACATCTAAGTCAATTGGCATAATAAAGTCTATTAAGAAAACATTCTGCATCCCACTTTGAAGAGTGGCGTCTGGGGTCCCAAACGCTAGCAGGCAGCTATCTACGATGCATCAGTTAGTCTCAACCCACCTGGATCAAAGGAGAATGAAGAACACCAAGGACATGAGGCAATTACAAGCCCGAGACAGAAAGGGCCACATGAACCAGCGACTACATCATCCTGAGACCAGAAGAACTAGATGGTGCCTGGCTACAACCGATGACTGCCCTGACAGGGAACACAACAGAGAACCCGTGAGGGAGCAGGAGAGCCGTGGGATGCAGACCCCAAATTCTCATAAGACCAGACTTAATGGTCTGACTGAGACTGGGAGGACCCTGGTGGTCATGGCCCCCAGACCATCTGTTGGCCCAGGACAGGAACCATTCCCAAAGCCAAGTCTTCAGACATGGATTAGACTGGACAATGGGTTGGAGAGGGATGCTGGTGAGGAGTGAGCTTCTTGGATCAGGTGGACACTTGAGACTAGGCTGGCATCTCCTGTCTGGAGGGGAGATGAGAGGGTGGAGGGGGTTAGAAGCTGGCAAAATGGACATGAAAAGAGAGAGTGGAGGGAGAGAGCAGGCTGTCTCATTAGGGGTAGAGTAATTGGGAGTATGTAGCAAGGCTTATATGGGTTTTTGTGTGAGAGACTGACTTGATTTGTAAACTCTCACTTAAAGCACAATAAAAATTATTTAAAAAAAAAATTTAAATCCAGGTGTTAAATTTTGAAAAAGTAAAAAAAAAAGCAAATGCTAGCTTGCACTATGTTCTATTTGGAAATTATTAGAATGTAATATTAAAGAAGATTGCAAAATATTTTATCACTTTAATTGGCAGTTGTACTTTTGGTATATTTGATTCTCATTAACTTCACATCATACCAATGTAGTGAAGATTTACATTCATTCAAATGAGTATTTTGGCTAGTGTGAAATCAAAAAAAAAAAAAAAAAAAGAGTGACTTGTAAGTCTTCAGCAAGCACTGAGGTCATTTTATATTCTGTAATGCAGTGAATGTGTTAGAAAACCTCTAGTCTTGGTTTCTTTTTAAGCACAACGTGGAAGTTCTTGGAATCCTTTCTGATGATGTAGAAACTGATTCTGTAGCCCCAGGTGAAAACCTCAAAATCAGACTGAAAGGAATTGAAGAAGAGGAGATTCTTCCAGGATTCATACTTTGTGATCCTAATAATCTCTGTCATTCAGGACGCACATTTGATGCCCAGGTAAACCAGTTAAGTGCAATTGTCGCAGTGATTTTTACTGTCTAAATGAAATGAGAATTTGAAATGTCTTTTTGGCTTGATTGGTTACATGCCACCTAACCGATATTATTGTGTAGAAGCGGAACTAAAATACTGTAAACCATGTAAATATATATGACAGCTGTGATGTATATCACACACACAGTCTTCAAGGTGGTATGAGTGCTTACTCGGGATAGTGTTCTTTGTACAGTTCCTTTTTATTTTGATCTGTTGGTAATTTTTAGAATACCTAATACTTTGTAAAAACAGATACTAATAGTAATATATAATTATTTAACTTTTTGCTTAAAATGTTTTTCACTTCAAGTAGGAGGACATAGTTGTCCTGAAGTCATTGTTTGCTTATTCAAAGCAAAGCAAGTAACTTTTCAGACAGGAAAACATGCATATTTTTCCTGCAGTGTTAGTAACCTGTCCTCCACAGGAGAATGACTTAGTAGATAATTGGTATGGGCTAACAGAATTTTTCAGTTGTTACAAGTGTTCAATAGGACAACAGACTTAATCAAGTTAAATTTTTGATACCAGAGGATGTAAGGTTGTTTCCTTTTATTGGACCTTGGATATTGAGAAATCCAGGCTATGATAAGTTCGTATCTAGAAAAAAGCTGTAGTATGTGAGCTATAATAATTATAATTAATTCCTTGGAGAGTATAAAGGAAAGCCTTCTTAGACAAAAAGGTCTGCATGCTGTGCTTTTTCAGTTTTGATAGGTGCTTACCAAGATCAGTAGGGTAGAGGGTATTCAAGTTCATGCTTTGAGGTCAGGCAACCTGACCCATCCTATGTACAAAATTAACATGGCCCATCACTTGTAACACAAAAATAACTGATGTCAGTGCCCTCTTAGTGAGTTATACATTCTGTGATACTGTATGGCCCTTTAGAACATTCACTTCATTTTTTACCCTAGGGCTAATGGTGAGGTTTTTTTGTTTATTTGACAGATAGTGATTATTGAGCACAAATCCATCATCTGCCCAGGTTATAATGCGGTGCTGCATATTCATACCTGTATTGAGGAAGTCGAAATAACAGTGAGTTTGTTTGGAGATAATTTTTTACCCTGGTTTTAAGGCTACTTCGTGTTGGTGCTTTCTGATCGGCAACAGTGATGTACTCTTATTTGCACTCAGGGATGGATTACCCGGTAAGCAAGGTATGCACAGGCTTACTTGTGTTTACTTACTAATCTGTAGTACACATTATCACTGGTTTACCCCATGGGTGAAATTGTGCACTACAGATTAATAAGCAAGCACAAGGAAGCCTGTGTGTACCTTGCTTATTGGTTAATCCACCCTAGAGGAGTTTGCACTCCTATTCTTAATATCTTCTTTTTTTGTATTACCATCTCATCCTCTTTTCTTGGATAGGCCTTAATCTGCTTGGTAGACAAAAAATCCGGAGAAAAAAGTAAGACTCGACCCCGTTTTGTGAAACAAGACCAAGTATGCATCGCTCGTTTAAGGACAGCAGGAACCATCTGCCTTGAGACCTTCAAAGACTTCCCCCAGATGGGTCGTTTTACTTTAAGAGATGAGGGTAAGAGCCTTATTAATGCTTAGCTTCATTAACTGTCATCCTGCTAGGATACACACTGCAGCAGGTTCAGAGAGAACTGAGATTTGTGTCGTACAATTTATTCATATGATAAATGCTCTGTGAGTTGAATGAATTGAATAGCAGACAGTACTGACCATGCATTCTAACAGTAATGCTCTGGATGAAGTAAGAATCTTAGTTCTGAGGCTTTGTTAGTAGTGGGTTTTAAGAGCCATTTTATTTACTAAATAAGACATTTCAGTGATGAAATCCTTTGTAATTTGTGTGACTGAAAACTATTTTAAACATTAATAGTGACTACACTTTTTTGGTATATATGTGCGTGTGTATATATATATACACACTCTTAATTTTTTCAGAGGTCTAATACTTATGTTCTTTTTTGTGTATGCCCATTTCTATCTCTGGGTGTTATAGGACAGCAGTCATTTTCCCATCTTGGGGTTATGAAATTCTTTGGTATCATGAAAACAAATGACTTTTATTAAGGACTTCTTTATGGATTGTTATTTCTAACTTTGGTAACTATTTTAAGAAGGTGGAAAACCTTACATAAAACTTTATGGCTCAGTTCAAACATAGAAAAGTCAATTCACATGTTATGTCCAATTCCATGTAACAAGTACTTAACTGATTATTGTCAGGAACTGTGCTAAGCACTGGGAATACAATGAGGAATATGATCCCTTAACCTTACTTCAGAGAAAACTGTAAAGATAATAACCATTTTACTTTTAAAGACCTTATATTAAAACTCTTATTGTTAATTGAGAGTGAAACTGGTTATTGGGTTTTCCTAATTAATACAGCAAAATGATAATTTTAGTTACCAATCAGAACCTGATAAAATCAGGCATTTTGAAGATAAATTAATAAAGCAGGAATTTTTTTAACCCTAGAATTATCTTCTTCTAAAAGGTAGCTTAGCTTTTAGGTTTTTCACAAGACCCAATAGGAGCCCTTTTGACCCACAGAAATACTGCCCAAAGGGTGTGTTTGCTGCATTGCAGTTCAGCAGTAACTGTCTGCTTCATCTTTTCAATTGTTTAGAATAGTTTTATTTTTTTTTAAGTATTACTGAGATACAATCTACATATCATAAAATTCAGCTGTTGTTAAGTATACAATCTACTCAAGTTTAGTATGTTTACAGAGTTGTACAGCCATCATCACATTCTACTTTTAGAACATTTCATCTAAAAAAGAAGCCTTGTACCCATTTATAGTCACTCCCCATTTCCACCCCCCAGTCATAGGCAACCACTAATCTACCTTTTGTCTCTATAGTTGTGCCTTTTGGAGACATTCCATATAAATAGAACCATACAGTATGTGGGCTTTTGTGTCTTATTTATTTTATGAAGCATGTTTTTGAGGTTTAACCATGTTGTGACAGGCATTGTATTTTTTTTTTTTTAATTGCCAAATAGTATTCAGTTTTGTAGATATTCCACATTTTGCTTATCCAAGGATAGATTTTTTTTTTTAATTTTTATTGTGCTTTAAGTGAAAGTTTACAAATCAAGTCAGTCCCTCATACAAAAATTTTTTGTTTTGCTATATACTCCTAGTTGCTCACACTCCTTTCTCCACCCTCTATTTTCATGTCCATTCAGCCAGCTCCTGTTCCGCTCTGCCTTCTCATCTCCCTTCCAGACAGGAGCTGCCCACATAGTCTCATGTGTCTACTTGATCCAAGAAGCTCACTCCTCACCAGTATCATTTTCTATCCTATAGTCCACTCCAGTCCCTGTCTGAAGAGTTGGCTTTGGGAACAGTTCCTGTCTTGGGCTAACAGAAGGTCTGGGGACTGTGACCTCCAGGGTCCTTCCAGTCTCAGTCAGACCATTAAGTCTGGTCTTTTTATGAGAATTTGGGGTCTGCATCCCACTGCTCTCCTGCTCCCTCAGGGGTTCTCTGTTGTGGTCCCTGTCAGGGCAGTCATCGGTTGTAGCTGGGTACCATCTAGTTCTTCTGGTCTCAGGATGATGTAGTCTCTGATTTATGTGGCCCTTTCTGTCTCTTGGGCTCATAATTACCTTGTGTCTTTGGTGTCCCCTTTTTTTTTTTTAATTGTGCTTTAAGTGAAAGTTTATAAATCAAGTCAGAGTCTCATACAAAAATTTATACACACAAGGATAGTTTTTTTATGTAGGAAATATTATCTTTCCAGCTCCTCCCAAAAAAGACCCACTTACATACAAACTTATTTTTAAATTTCCTGGTAAGTTTTTAGGTTGATAGTGGTTATGAATGAATTTATTACTTGCTTCCTCTGCCAGTTTTATAGTAAGGCTTTTGTTGTTAGTTGCCTTTGAGTCACCTCTGACTTAGGGCAACCCCGTGTGTGCAGGGTAGAACTGCTCCACGGGGTTTTCAACACTGTAACCTTCAGAAGGAGATTGCCAGGCCTGTCTTCTGAGGTGCTCCTGAGTAGGTTTGAGCTGCCAACACCTTTCGGCTACTAGTTGAGTGCTTAACCATTTGTGTACCCAGGGGACTCCTTGTGATAAGATTACCTAACCAAAAATATGTCTTTGGTGGTAAAATCAGTTAATTAGTAATGTACATTGTAAAGGATTTTTGTAATTTAAAATAATAAGCTTTAATACCTTACATAGGCTTCCTGTTAACTACTGAAAGGTTTTTTTTTGTTTTGTTTTGTTTTTTAATTTATTTCTAGGTAAGACCATTGCAATTGGAAAAGTTCTGAAACTGGTTCCAGAGAAAGACTAAGCATTTTCTTGATGACCCTGCACAATACTGTGAGGATAATTGACTGCAAAAGCCTACTTCACACCGCCTTCTCTTAATTTCTGCCCATTGACAAATCTCTCCCCCTGTTTTGCAAAAAGTTCATAGCAAAGTCCACATTATGTCAGCTTTCTCATATTGAGAGCTCTGCTATGCCACTGTTGAATTTTTTTCCCCAAGATTTTTTTTCTTCCCCTCTCAAACTCTGCTTCCTTGGACAGATTTGGCAATAGCTTTGTAAGTGATGTGGACATAATTGCCTACAATAATGAAAATCTACAGAAATTTTTTTATTTTTCATTATCCCCTTAGGCATATTTAGGCTTTCTTCCCCAGGCAGATCATTCTGAGTGTGCGAGTGTGTGTGCACATGTTACAAAGACAACTACCATGTTAATAAAATATTCAATTTGAAACCCTTTTCGGTATTTGAATTGCTTTTAAATAATGTTTTTTATCTGGATGTAATATTGTTGCATTAGCTTTTTAACTTTCCCAAGTAATTGAGTACATTTTATTACTTGGACTTTTCTAAACTCTTCCCCTACCCACTACTTTAAATGAGGCATCTACAATAATGTTCAAGTTTGTATTAAAGGAAAGAATTAGTCTGACCCCTTCTGTTGATGGTTAATGCATACATACAATTAAATACCTTGATGCGGCTGTGACACTGCTTTATTAGGTCTGCCGGTAATTTTCTTCCAATTTATATTTTAACCTTTTTTAAACACAGTAAGTTGTTTTAAAATAGAACAGCATACTGTAGTTTTTATAAGTGAAGCATAATGAAACTGTACCCCTACAGAAAATTCCATTAACTCGTTGAATCAGTGGAATTTACAATAAAGAAAGCATGTTGAGACCTGGCAAAAAATCCCTCCTTTAGTATTTATAAGAGCTGCATGCATCTAGTATGAACCCTGTATCACTTACAAGTGCCAGTTCTACAAGTTACTCAGTTCACTCTTTGTATCAGTAATTTTAAAGTTGGATAATCCTTACTGACTGAAGCTAAATCTCAATCCAATAACTAAATGAACACGTATTCAGGATCATCAAAATGTGTGCAGCCTGAAATTTAAGTAGAATCAAGCACAGTGTAAGTTTTATCTCAATTATTTGAAATGACTTAAGTTTTCTTAAGTACAAAGCTAAAGTTTGTTAAACTCTTAATTTGGATGAATCACACTGCAGCATTCTGGTGATTTTTAGAATGAAGACTTTCTTCTCTATCGTGACTTTGACATTTTTAGAGAGAATAAATGGGAAATGGAAGAGGCAATTCTGGGTTTATTGGAAGCCCCCTTGATGTCGAGTGTTGCCATTCATTGAAGACTTGGCCTCTTTTAGATTGTGATTTACCTCTAAATAAGATACTTTGTAATTGTACTTTTAATATCAACTTCCTTCCCTGGATCTTCCTTCTCAGAAAAGAAAAGCCTAGTCAAGACTATATTTCCAGTCACAAAACAAAAAACTTAATCTAAGCCTGTTTTCTTAACAATGGAATTTCCATTCATGAATGAGGCTACATTTTACAGACAGAGCCAAGTTATTGTCCTGCAGCTTCCTATAAGTATACTTATGGCTATTAAATTGCATGAAATTTAAATAAATTTTATTATATCTGCAAATCTCTGGGCTTTTTTTTCCCCTGGGAAATATGAGAGCTTTAATCAGAACATACTCTTTTTGTACCTCCAAGTTAATAAGAACAAAATACTAGCTTACTTGAATTTTAACAAATCTTTAAGAGTTGAAGTCACTGAAATTTCCGAAGACAGATTGCCATTTTTAAATTGACATTTTTAAAAAGTAGTTATGTTTGCTACTAAATCACTTACAGTTGTAGAATATTCTGTGCATGTTGCCAAGACTCTTAAGATGTCACAGATACCAACAGTGAAGAAGCTACCTCTAAAAATAACATAATATAAATGTAATTAAAAAATAAAAACTTCATTGGATTATTGCAGATTTGAGCAAATAGTAATTGAGTTGTTTAAAAGAAACTTTAATGTCCAGTTAACCAATACCATACACTTTATAGGCTTTGATAAGTATTCCCATTTAGAGTTAAATGCATTTTAAATGTCCCTAGTTAAAATGGCTGGTTATTGGCTGAGAAAATATAATGGCTGAAGTGAACTGGCAATGTGTGGAGCTGTTGGACCTTTAAAGAGCAATACAAATTCCTATGCTGTCATTCTGTCTTCTGCTTGTGCAAATGTGTTTATACAGAAGACAATGCAAAAGTAGGGTAGCTGGCTGCGTATTTCAGATGTTAACAGACATTTTTCTCTAACGGATATGTTAGAATCATGGTCGTCTTTGCATCTTTTTACAGTTAGTGATGTTTATATAATTTTCATGCTAGATTACTAAGATTATTATAGTTTCTTTTTTTTTAATTAACTGAATTCAAGTGAAGAAAAGATGTCATTGAAATAAACATCTAAGTAACTGCCATTTTAAGCCCTTATTTCTTACTTCAGGAGAGGGGGAAACAGCATCTGTTTGTTTTTAATTTGCAAGGACTTACCCAGCGAAAATCTATGTAAGTTTAAGCCAGAAGACTGAGTGTATTGCCATGAATTAAGTGGCAAAGAGTAAAGTGATCTTGACTAATTTAGCTCATGTAAATCTGTTTGTTTTGAATTGAAAGTCTTGAAGTATGTGATAACTGAATTACAAATTTTGTAAATTGTAAAAGAATATAGGTTGTTCACTGTAACATGAGGTCATTCATATTTGTCTGTTAGTTAAATTACAAGAACTGTTTTTACAATATGGAACTTTGAACATGATATAATGAACAATTACTGGCATCCCCTCAGCTGGAGCGCTGCAAATATTTTGGGTCACATTTGCAATCAGGTGCAGTTTTGTGAACCTATGGTCAAAAATTGCTCCCATGATGAACTTTTGAAAATAATCAACTTCCCTGGTGACTGACCTTCAGGAACGCTAGTTACGTGATTACGCTGTGATCTTTGATGACTACTGCACATGACAGCACTCTAGCACCTTTCCTCATTGGCATGGACTTCCTCATGGAACGCTGCTTCGTGGATGAAACTGCTTTGGGTAGGGATTAAGATAGTCAAGGCACAAATACACAGTTTTTATTACAGCTCTTAACATTAGGCAACTTTGAACCTTTAAACCTGTTATGAAAATTCTGGGTGCAGCACTATAGCTCTGATTATAGGATGATTAAATGTTATACTCAGTGTTGGCCTACCTTATCAGAACAAACTGTGCCATTAATCCTCTCACAGACATATGTAAGGTAGATAGCAATCAACTAGATTTGAGGATGATTTTTATTTCCTCCAGCTAATTATACAGTGATTCTAGCAGATACCATCTAATATATTCATGGTCTTGTTTCATTCTGCCAATGGCAGAAATTTGTTAAATAAGTGTAATTATATATGCACAACTCAAAAGACTTAAGTTTCCATTTAGCAGTCAGTTGGTTATATTAGATTCCACAGGATATGGAATAGGAAGTATTTTTATTTCCCAATAGTAGTAAAGTGGATTCCATTTGAAACAATTACTGCCAGGATTCAGGTAAGGTAGATTTGGTTCAACTTTCTCAGTGGTTTTGGCTCTGGGATATTCTTGATTTTCAGTATCCTAGAACATTGAGTCTTCCCTTCATTAAACATACTTTTCACATACCTCTAATCCTATGCTTCCTTGAAAAAATAATACTGGCTGAGTTGTTTACTAAGGAGTTATTATAAGGGCCTACAGGTGTGGGACTGGAGATTAAAACCTTTATGTTTTGCAGTATAAGGGAAAAACAGGTACTGTGCCAGGATTTCTCATCTCTTCTGCCTTGTCACACATGCCCTTTAAAATCTAACATGGAAACCTCAGGTTTGTGGATAGCAAAGGTGGAATGACATTTTCTACTTCCCGAGGCTCCCCTGTACCAGGCACATTAGCTAGTGTTTCAGATGTCAGCCCAAGTCCTTGCTACCTCCTTTCCTGCTACTGGTGGAGAGCGTGTGCTGGGGCTGGCGCTCTTGCACCCCTCAGGGGATTGTCCTCCCTTCCATTTTCTCTACTCACAGAAGTGTAACAGGTCTAAGCCTGGAAGGTCTGCATTTTAAGGACTCATACTTTGGGCTCAGAAATTTACATACCCTTTACTTTCTTCAGTTTATTTCTAAAGGAAATGAGGATATCTTTCAGGCCAGGATTTAGTGAATAATTTTTATTAGATAGCAGGATAATATCTAGATGTTTTTTCTTTTTTAATAGAGAGGATTAAAGGGAACTGACTTAAGTTAAAAGTTTTTTAACCTAATTTGAAAGCATGAAAAAATGTTCTAGGAAGGAATTACAGGAATCCAGAGGTAAAGAAACCTGTTTCTTATGATTTGTAGCTACCTACTGTGCCTGACGTGGTGCCTGTGTGAGGATTAAACTCTTAGTCTGCTCTTGCAATTATTCAAATGATTGAAAAAAAAAAAAGCTTTTGTAATAACAATAAAAATTGTCATCTTCCCTTTTAAAGGATTTGTCTGTTTGTTTATAATCATGTATTTCACCAGACCATAAGTGTGTCTGTCCACTTTGCATACAATCCTGTATTTTTATATCAAGTACTGGAACTGTCTACCAGATTTGTTGGATGGATCTGATAAGCTGTCAGTGTAAGAAATTTACAAACTTGCGGTCTGCTTGCATATGGTAAGCAAGGCTCATGTGGTGTACATGACTGAACCATAATGAAAACAGCAGCCCTATAAAAAACTAGAAATGCTATAAGTAACGTGGTTTTATCTGAACAGCAGACTTAGGGAAAATCAGTGATTATTCTGTCAGAACTGTGAACCTCTATATTCAGTATTTTTAATAAAAATCAAGAAACCAAACGGTACTTGCCCCTCTTTACTGAGCAAGGGCAAAAGAAATTAATGATAAACAGGTAATATACACAGTTGTTGGAAGTCCCTGGGTGGTGCAAATGGTTAAAGTTCTCAGCTGCTAACCTAAAGGTTTGGAGGTTCAAGTTCACCTAGAGGCACCTCAGAAGAAAGGCCTGGTAATCTACTTCTGAAAAATCAGCCACTGAAAATTTCATGGAGCACAGTTCTCTGATATACGAGGTCACCACGAATCAGAATCGACTCAGCCATAACTGGTTAAACACATGGGTTAAATGAATGAGCAGCAATACATTCCTATACACACATCTTTTATTCTGTGAGCTAGGATCAGTTCCTGCTTAAACTATAAGTCCAGTGTTTTGGTACTCACCTTCTAGTTTAGGGGTTTGGCATTAAAACAGTCTTAGTTTAGTGAGCAAGACTGCTATCAAAAGAGAGGCTCAATTATAAAAGTTCTAAGTAAATGGCTTTTGAGACCATTTCCCAGTAATGGTTGTGGGGTGCCACTGAGTCAGTTATGACTCACAGCAACCCTGTGTACCACAGAATGAAACAATGCCCGGTCCCCTGCCATGCTCACAATTGTTGCTACATTTGAGCTCATTGTTGCAGCCACTGTGTTCATTCCTCTTTTTTGCTGACCCTCCACATGACCAAGCATGATGTACTTCTCTAAGGACTGGTCCCTCCTGGTAACATGTCCAAACTATGTAAGATGAAGTCTCACCATCCTCTCTTCTAAGGAGTATTCTGGCTATACTTCCAAGACAGATTTGTTCATTCTTCTGGCAGTCCATGGTATATTCAATATTCTTTGCCAACACCACAATTCAAAGGCATCAGTTTTTCTTCAGTCTTCCCTATTCATTGTCCAGCTGTTGCATGCATATGAGGCAACTGAAAATACCATGGCTTGGGGCAGGTGCACTTAGTCCTCAAAGTGACATCTTTGCTTTTTTTCTTTTTTTTTAAACACTTTAAAGAGGTCTTTTGTAGCAGATTCACCCAATACAATATGTCGTTTGATTTCTTGACTGCTGCTTCCATGAGTGTTGATTGTGGTGCCAAGTAAATGAAATTCTTGACAACTTCAGTATTTTCTCCCAGTAATTAACCACAATTTTGTAGTCTTAAATGACTAGGTCTCCCATCCCGCCAATCAAACATCTGTACTTTATGCGGGTTATTGAAAGAACAACTGTGTTGTCTTTGGGCATCAAACACATATAGGCACTATACTACAAAGGGTAGATACCAATAATAATGTCTTTGTAGTTCTCACAATAGAAATTTTTACAATTCTTGGCATATGCAACCAGTTTCAACGACTGCAGCATCTTCCTATCAACACATCTTAAAACAGAAAAATAGCATTAATACCTTGGTGTAGCTTTGTGATGAACAACTGTAGAACTACTGATGAACAAATAACAGTAACATAGACTTTTAAAGTCCCCCCAATATAAAAGGAACTACGACAACTAGTTTTGCCTTTTCGGCCATGTGAAAAAAGGTTGTGGAAAATTTTTTTTTTATTGTAGTACCCTCCTTAGTGACAAGGTTATTTCTTTTTAGCCTTTATAGCCACTTTGATGCTGTATGAATAGTTTTGAAACTCATGTACAGTTATGACATCCCATTTTAGTTTTCCTTATATTTAATTTTTTCTATATAGTTAATTCAACATGCTGGTCTTAGAAGTGAAAATTTTCTTGGAATTACATTTTTTTTCTAAAGGCTTTGTGTGCCCAAATTACTTGCATGAAAAGTTCATTTTTTCCCCCATGTTTTCTGCTAGAAATAGATTGCCTAAAACAAGAAAAAAACAAAATTCCTGTAGCTGACAAATATTTTTGTTATTCAGTTACACAAATTTGTGATATGATCCGTCTCCCTCTCAATGTGCACTGGGTCACATTCAATGTTACTTGCACGTTTTCTTAACTCATGCCATCTCCATATTTGAGCTCTCAACATTTCACTTCAATGGAAACAATGATAATCATGCCCAAATTCATAAGAATAAGCAGTAAATGGTTAAAACTATGATTTATACAAGGTTAATTTATATGTTAGGGCATTTTCATTTTTAAAAAATTCTAATCTCTGGTTTAAGAGTTTAGTCAAGACTCAGGCTACTGAATGTAAGGTGCTAATATGAAAAAGAACTGGTCCTGTAACAAATTCTCTGGGACACAAAAATACTTTCATTCAGTTTTTTTGCCTTAGTGTAAAATTTTTTACAAAAAAGTCCCATTTTTTTCCTATCACTTACTTTAATCATAATCCTTTCACTGAAATTGCTTTCTACAAGGTCACCAATGACCTAATTGCTCAACAAAATGGCCTTTTATCAGATATATTCTCAATTTCTACAGTATTTGTCAGTGCTAACACATCCTCAGATATCTCCATTCCCTTGGCTACTGGAACAGGGAACCCTTTTGGTTTTCTTTTACACACTTAACTACTTGCCTCTTTTATTGGCTCTTTCCCTTCCTTTTCCCTAACGGAGGGCTTCTCCACAGCCTGAATCTTTCTCTGTATCTCTTTGTAGTCTCATTTATTTCCACAGCTTTAACCAGCACGTTTATGAAGATGACTTCCAAATTCCTTCTGCAGTTCAGAAACACTCCCAGATTCATTTTGATGTACACTGGAACTTAAAATGTTGAGAATAAATATCATATCTTTCCCTCCAAATTTAAACACCATCCATATGCCCAGTTATTCAGGCTCAAGAATTTGGGAGTAATCTTTGAATTCTCCTCTTCGTATATTCGGCTTTTGATCAAGTCTTACAGGTATTTTGTCCTCACTGCCATCAGACCTCAATATCTAGAAAACCACCATAGTTGCCACTGCTCTATCCCTAAGCCCTGTCTCAGCCATTCCAATGTATTATTCATTCATTACACAAATACTATGCTATATATGGGCTAGGTGCTAAGGATACAATGGTGAACGTATCATAGAGTCCCTGCCCTCTCAGAGTTTATCCTCAAACTGGGGAAAGCCAAATAATGGTAGAAAAATTTTAAATGTTTTGGGGAGTGGGGAGAACCTAAGCTAGAATTTTCCAGAAGTAACTCTAAGCAGAAATCAGAAGGATAAGTAAGTGTATTTAGGGGTGGAAGTGCAAGAAGGTGGCAGTGTTCCAGAAGTAACAGTGTGTCAGAAGGTCTGAAGACATGTGGGAACTGCATAGTTAAAACTACAACGTAAAGACAAAAGGTGAGCAGTAGGGTATGAATATGGGGAGGTAATAAGGGCAGAACCAGATGAAAAGTGCCTGGCCTGCAAAGGTGACCATATAATTTATTTTCAAACTGAGAAACTTTTGTCTAGGACAAAGGCTAAATCAGAAAGGACACCAGACAACGGATGCAAACTAGGATATATCTAAGGCGAATTAAGGAATTAGTGCCTTAAACTGTTCCTAAAGAGAGTAAGAATCCAGTGAATGTGGTTAAGCACGATCAGGTTTGATATGATCGGATTTGCATTTCAGAGATCATTCCAGCTGAAGGGTGGAGAATGGACTATAAGGTGCAAAATTGGAGGTAAGACAAGTTGGGAGGCTGCTGCAGTGATCTAAGCAAAAAAAAATATATATATATATATATACACGATAGCCTGCCCTACAGGGTGGCAGGGATAAAAAGAATTGGATAAGTGCACATTTAAAACATATGAACGTCAAGACTTTATTGACTATATATGGGGGATGAGGAGGCAAGGATGACTCATTCTGGCCTGGACAACTAGGCAGCTCAAAGAAAACATGGGAAAAGGTGCAGCTTTGAGGGGAAGATGATGAGTTCATGACTTGAACTTGTGCGTGAGGTCCTTGTAGAACTTCTGAGAAGTCCTTTAGACAGTTGGAGATATAGGTTTGAAGATGGGAAGTCTATAAATCTGCATTAGTTATCTATTGATGGAAAACAATTTACCCCAAACTTAGTGGTTTAAAACAACAAGCATTTATTATCTAATAGTTTTTGTGAGTCAGGAATCTGGGAGCAGCTTAGCTGGATGGTTCTGGCTCAGGGTCTCTCATGAGATTACAGTCACCTCAAGATTTGACTGGGAGAGGATCCGCTTCCATATTCACTCATATGGTTGCTGGTTTCCTTGCTACATAGACTTCTCCATGAGCTGCCTGAGTATCCTCCACAACAGAATAGCTGGCTTCACCCAGACCAAGTGACTTGAGGGAGGGATGAAAGGAGAAAGGTAGGAAAAAAAGAGAACGTGTAAACTGCAATCTTTTTGTAACCTAGTCTTTTAAGTGACATCCTATTTTCTATCACTTCTGCTACAGTTTATTTGGTAGAAGCAAGTCACTAACTCAAGGAGAGGGAATTAAACTACACTGCTTTAAAAAAAAGTATCAAAGAAATTGTAGACATATGCCGTCGTATCTTTAAAAGAACCACAATACCACTGTCAGATTAATAACTCCTAAAGTGTAACTGAACACCCCCTTCTTTTCTTCCTTATCGTCAGTTCAAAACCTTTGTGTCTGAGCTTCTGTTAAGCATGACTGAGAAACTAGAAAGGGTTAATGGTGATAACTGAACAACTTAATAGATTTACTGTCACTGAACTGTACATATGAAGACTGTTGAAACGGCAAATATTTTGTTATCTACATATTTGCCACCAAACCAAAATTTGTTACCTTCAAGTCAATTCTGACTCACAGCAACCCTATAGGACAGAGTAGAACTGTCTCATAAGGTTTCCAAGGAGTGGCTGGTGGATTTGAACTGCTGCCAAGCTCTTAACCACTGTGCCACCAAAACACACACACACACACACACACCCTCTTGTGTCGCCATGATTTCTCCAAAGTAAGTATAAACCTTCAGCTTGATAATGAATTAATTCCTGACCTATCATTCTAGCTTCACCTCCTGTCCCTCCCCTCTGCATATCCCTGCTCCAGCCACTTATTGCTTTCAAACACCTCCAAGTTCTTTCACCTGAATTCATTTGGTTTCCCTGGCCTAGAAGTCTGGTTCTTAAACTTATTCAGGTGACAGAGCATCCTACAGCCCCAATACTGTTTTAAGAATACTAGAAAATGTTAATACATCAAACCTAATGTAAAAATTCATTGTTCTGTGCTAAATCTAATTCCATTTTATAATAGATTCTAGAATAGACAAACAGAAATAGGTGCCAAAGATTTAAGAACATTTCTTCAAAAAGCTGGATTAAAGACAAACCATTATTAGAGATTAGTAGCAGAATATCTCTTTTTCCAGCTTCGGAAATAGGAAAGGAGCATTTTTTCAAAACAGTTGACATGGAAAGCCTTCTACTTCCATTCTTTCATCTCTCAAAAATCTTACTTAGCTGGTTGTAAGAAAGACCGGAACCATCTCGAATATCCATCAAAAGATAACTACATGAACTACAGTATATCTACATGGTGGAATGCCCTGCAGCCATTAAAACAGATGAGTGACTGGGAACAATCTCCAAGATACAGTACGAGGAAAAAGGAAGTAAGGGGGGAAAAAAGATGAAATTTAAATCCAACGATCTATAAAAAGCATCGATATTTCCACAATATGCCTAGGACATCTCTGGAAGGTCACTGGAAAAACTGGTAACACAGGTTACCTCCGGGGATGCCAGGAGGCAGATGGGGACCTGAGGAGGGAAGGAAGCTTTCTACAGTATTCCACCGTGCCCGTTATCCAATCTCCACACTTACTTGTCTATGCTCTTATTTCCCGCCTCTGGGAGACCGGAGCTCCTAAGAGACTGAGTCGGTTCATCTCTCGGCCCCTCGCACCGCTTAGCGACGTGCCCGACGTCCCTTGTGTTACTTCAGAGTCCTCGGCCCCCTGTGAGGAGGCACGACCGTTCTCCTCGCGTTTGAGGAGACTGGAGCTCGGAAGCGTTAAGTGGTTCGTCCGAAGTCACACAGTAGGTGGGTGGTGGAGCCAGGTTCCCGGGCAGACCTGCGAGACTCCAGACCCGCGTTCTCCCCACAGCCCCACGCGGCCTTCCGAAGGCGGGCCCGGGGGAACGGACGGCTCCACGGCTCGGCTGACGGGGCTCCTCTCCCGCCTCAAGGCGCTTTCTCGATTTCTTTCGTGTCAGAGTGAGAAAGAGTTGTCAGCAGGCCTCACACAAACCGGGAGGAGAACGGAAAAAGAGGAATGTGTCCCAAGAAAATCACTCCGACTGCAGCCGGAGTAACTCAGTCAACTCGCGTCCGCCCCCCTACGGTAGCGCGACGCCCAGGAACCGAACCTCGCGCTCTCACGGAAGTGATGCAAGTAGGCCCGGTTGCCGCCCCTTTACTTCCGGCTGCGGGCCTGGCTTGGCGCGTGCTCGGGAGAAGTTACCCTGGGGGTTCCGCACGCTCCTCTGCACGAGGTGAGGGCGGTATGGAGGCCTCGGCGTCGACCCCAGCCTCAGCCTCGCCTCCGGCGACCCCGGCCGCAGCGGACCCGCGGCTGGAGCTGAGCAAAACACAGGTGAGTGGCCCCTGGGGAGGGCGGTTCGGAAGCGGGGTGCCCGTGGCCCTGTGAGGCGCGGTGGTGCCTGATGAGTGGCCGGGGACCCGGCGCACCTCTGTGGGCACCTCCGGGGGCTGGGGGAGAGGGGTTGGGGGCGGGGGACACTTGCTCGCTGGCGCTTCAGCCTGCTCGCTTTCTTATCCGTGCGGTTTGGCGCCTCTTTCCCCGGCCCGCGGCCTGGCTCTCTTTAACTGGATTGCAAATTAACTTGAGGTCTGGAGTGAGAGACCTGGCTTTGCTTCCCAACCGTTTGGTCTTAGCCAAGTCACTGAATTTTGCTAGCGCCGATTACCTCTTATTGAAAGGGGGCTCTTCGGCTCTCCATTTGCCGGGATCAGATAAGGTAACGCAAGTAAAGCGCTGTAGCCAGGGGCCTGGCGCGTTGTAAGCGCTCAGTGAATGCTAGTTGCAGTTTGTGTTGCTCTTTTACTGGGATTATCTCCTTCAGGGATTACCTCCTTCATCGTTGAGGGCCGGGGAAGCGTATTTCTGTCTGGCACAGTGTCTTATGTAGAAGACGTGGCTTTCTGTAGTCGAGGGGTGGAGGCAGATACTTAGGCGATTTCCCATTAATTCTTACATTCCGCTGAGTACACATTGCCGGTTCGTAATAGGTATGGTTATGGAGGTTGCCTATTAAATAGAAGTCAGGGCAAAAAACAAGGGAGGGAGAAAATGTCAAATTAGATCGAGATGTAGCTTAATTTTGTGTTTCCACTTTGTAGGTTAAAAAAGCAGTGAAAGCTCTATTGGCACATTCACAGTCCAGAAAAAATGCTAATGAAGTGCTTCTGAATGAGAATGAAACTTTATTTTTGATGGTGGTGTTATGGAAAATTCCAAAGAAGGAGCTGAGAGTCAGATTGTAAGTTTGATTTTCTACATTTGCTGTTTTCATCTGCATTGTCTTTCTTTGTAACTTTAACAAGTGCAACTTAGTTTTTAGTGGTTACGTTGCAAACTCAAAATAAAAATCTAAGATGAAATAAATAATCGTGCCTAGAAGAATGTTAGGAATTCAGGCATGCTAAGGTTTTCTAGAAATTTCACCAGCTTTCTGGGAGCTTGGTAGCCAGTTCACCTAAGCATTTCTACTGAATCCAAAACTGAGTTTTAGAGAGAACAGAGATAGAATAAACAGCTTTTGTATTTTAGTAGACTCTATTCTTTTCACGTCATACTATTTTTAGGCTAAAATTCATGAGGGCCTGGACCTGCTCCTGCATACAGAAATTATTAAAAATTTGGAGTCTCTGGGTAGTGCAAACAGTTAGCATGCTCAGCTGCTAACTGAAAGTTTGGCAGTTTGAGTACACCCAGAAGCACCTAGAGAGAAAGGCCAGGCAGTCTACTTCAGAAAAATCAGCCATTGGAAACCCTACAAAGCACAGTTATACTCTTAACACATATGGGGTCGCTATGAGTCAGAATTGACTGACAGCACCTGGTTTATTAAAAACTTGGTGGTGAACTCTTTTTTATGGAAAAAAATCATTGTGGTTACATATTCTTATTGTTAGAAGTTGTAGGTCAGAGATGCCCTCTGTAGAGTTGACATATTTATGGTATAAATATGATTTGTTCAGTATAAGGAGATCCCATGCAATATTTGGGACCTCCTTATAATAAACAATGATTCGTTGTTTATCTGTTTAACTGGGCATTCTATATTGTATCTGCCTTTCTGTCAAGTCTCTCATATCCTGACAGTGACAGAAAGTCAGCTGTCCTTAAGAAAGCATTGTGTAGGATAACTTTCTTTTCTCCATAGGGAGGCAAGAATGGTCTTCACAAAACTGATGTTCACAAACCTGCTTCAGCCAGAGTGCCTTGTGGATTGCTTTGTGCACTCCATGTATGTTCTTTTTTCCACACCTTTGCTCAGGTGGTTTTTCGGAAAGCCTTTTGGAAACCCTTCTCAAACCTTTCTAGGGTGTTACTCTTAGTGATTTCTACCACTTACCAGCCTTTCAGCACTCACCTTTCCTCTCAAGCCGTGCTGCTGTGTATTGCCATCTCTTCTTAAGCTAAGGAAATGTTGTTTCCTCAGAACATGGAGGCCTAGGGAACAGGTTAGCCTATTTAAGACTTGACATAATCATTGCGTGCTTGCTGGTCCCTCCTGGTTTTGCTCCATGTTTTCTGTTTCGGCTCTTGTTATTATTTATGGAGCTAAGAGTTTTCCAGAAAGTAAACTTCTAAGCCAGGACAATCCTAGTGAAACTAGTTAGCCTTCAAGTCAATTCCAACTCGTAACGATCCTATATGACAGAGTATAACTGCCCAGTAGGGTTTTCTAGGCTGTAATCTTTATAAAAAAAAAAAATTTTTTTTTTTAATCTTTATGGGAGCAGATCTCCAGGTCTTTTCTCCCACAGAGCTAGCTGCTGGTGGGTTTGAACTACTGACCTTTTGTTTAGCAGCCGAGCGCTTAACCGTTGCACCACCAGGGTTCTTTTCTATGTGTCTGGCATATTATGTATGCAACATAGATAATATTAATTACATGTGTAATATTTGGGGCATCTTTGTTTACATTTTAACTCTTTTTAAGTCCCAAATGTTAATTGATCTTTCGACCTCTGGGTATTTGTAGCGATTTCCTTGAATCTTAAAATCTCTTTTCTGTGTTATTGAAAACTAGGTATATGGTACAGCAATTGTTTAAATAACATAAATGAAGGTTATTGAAACAATAGGAAACTCTTGTATATTTTGCAGAATATAAACATACATATTGTTTGTAAGGATATTTTTCTCTGCTTCCTTCTCGTGTTTTGCAGGTCCTTGCCTTATGCTATTCGATCAGATTTAGCAGAAGTCTGTTTATTTACCAAGGATGAACCCAATTTAACTCCTGAAAAAACAGAACATTTCTATAGGAATCTGTTGAACAAGCATAAAATTAAGACCATTTCTCAGGTAAGGAGCAGGTTAATATTTTCAAGACAAACGATTAATTGAAGTGATGAATAATACATTACTGTATATCTTAGTGTTTCACTGTTTTTCTTTTTGTTTTTAATTTAACTTTTAATGAAGTTAAATAGCGTATATTCTGTTTTCCCTCTGCTGGAGCAGCTATCAAGGTTGGTTGACCTGAAAGCTAAGTGTGTACTGTCAGTAACTGATCTCTCTTGTGGATTATACAGAGGTTGCTCTGTCGTGTCATTCCCTGTACTCCCAGAGCATCCTTTTGTTGCCTATGATTTAGCATTTATTGCCCTGTGCTGCAGTTGTTGGGGGTGCCCTGGTGACGCAGTGGTTAAAGCACTCAGCTGTAACCAAAAGGTTGGCGGTTAGAATCTACCAGCCCCTCTGTGGGAGAAAGATGTGGCAGCCTGCTTCTGTATTACAGCATTGGAAGCTCTATGGTGCAGTTCTACTCTGTTCTATAGGGTTGCTGAAAGTCGGAATTGACTCGACAGCAGTGGGTTTGGTTTTTGGTTTTGTAGTTGTTAGTTTACTTGTCTTCGTTACTGTCCGGGTTGAAGTTTCTTTAGCTGGGGACCCACCTTATCTGTCTCAGTGTCCCCAGTGTTTAGCATTATACCTGGTACATTTTAGGCACTCGGGTTTACTAAACTGCGATCGGTATGGCTCTAAACCAGAAATACCAAACCAGTTGGCCTTGAGGCGATTCTGACTCATGGCAACCCCAGGTGTTGCAGAGTAGAACTGCACTCTATAGGGTTTCCAAGGCTGTGAGCTTTTGGAAGCAGATAGTGAGGCCTTTCTTCTGGTGTATCTCTTGAGCGCCAACCTTTCGGTTAGTAGCCGAGCACTTACCTGTTTGTGCCCCCACAGAACTCCAGGCATTGTTTGCATGACTCTAGGATGCCTTAAAATCTGAATAGGGTGGAATACCAATTTTTGTCTGAATATATCTTCTTCTTGTTCCAGTTCTTAACTTTTTGTGATTTTATTTTTCTTTATATTTTCTAGATTATCCCCCTCCGAACTTTAAAAAAGGAATATAAACCCTATGAAGCCAAGCTCCGCCTCTTGGGTAGTTTTGATTTCTTCCTTACTGATGCAAGAATCAGGAGGCTTTTACCCTCAATTATAGGGAAACATTTCTACCTCAGAAAGAAGTAAGTTTCTTTGTCATGACCATGCTTCACCAGAATGAAATTAATAGGTGTGTGTCCATTTGTATTCTGAATGCCTGTGTGTTTTTAGAGTCCCAGTATGTGTAAACCTCCTGGCCAAGGATTTATCAAAAGAAATCAATGACTGTATTGGTGGAACTGTCATGAACATCTCTAAAAATGGTTCTTGCAGGTAGGTAAAAGGCATTACTACATGCTTATATTTAATCTGGTTTATTTTAATTTAAATAGCCACATGTGGCTACTGCTTACTGTATTGAATGGGGAAGCTCTAGATATTAAGGAAATGAAAATAAGATGAATACTTAGAGAACATTAGTGGGTCAGGATTTTCATGTCAGCCAGTATCTTATTAGTTTATTGGGTAGAGTGGTGGGTGAAGTTTGAGAGCTTGGCAGTTTACCAGATTTTAGAAGTGGGGATGTGGCCAGTTTTAAACACTTAAAATACATGTATGGAATATTTAATCTGCTCATTTGGGCATCTTGTGTGGGGGTTGGGCACCTGCCAGTAAAGCCCTGCTGTGCATTTCCACCTAAAGACGAAGAGCCTGGGTGTACCCAGTGGTAACACATACCAGGAAACAACCAAAGAGTTCATGACTGCCTAGCAGGAAGGCCAGCCCAACCATGTAGCGCAGAGCAGATAGCTGGGCAGGACAGGGGGACTCTGGTATTGCCTCCTGCCTGCAGGTGGAAAGTCTCTGGAATAATGTATAGTTGAGTGACTGAGAAGAGTAGATTTTCAGGCCTAGGCCCTCCACCTCCCTGGTTTATAGGCTGGCGTCGGTGGTTGTTCATGGGACTTGGTTAGCTAGGTCAGGGGTCTGGCTTGTGGAGCCAGTAGCTAGGAGAAAGAGGGGGCAGAACCATGAAGGTAGATAAGGGGGAAGAGTTTCCTGCCCTGGGTTTTTCCAAGTCAAAATCCATAGTTTAAGGAAGACTGTAGACAACTGCCCCCCGCTCCCCCCCCGCCCAAAAAAAACCCCGCAAAACTTAGACCATTCTTTCATCTCCCCAACACAGTAGTTTTCCCTTCTTCTGGCTACTGTCTTTTCAGCTGGGAAGCCAAGGATGTGCTTGCAGGCCGGGGTGAAGGGCACACAGAACCCTGTGTTTGGCTAAAGGGAGCTGGAAGCACCAACCCCTGCCTCATCATTATTCTGCAGACACCCGACTGTGGGGTGTAGCAGGGACAGAGAGTCCCACTGGCTGAGCGATACGCTTTCCTGGATTTCCCACTTGGCTTACATCTCTGCTTCATCTGAAGGATCATTTTGCTGTTGACCAGAAGACAGTATTACGTGAGAAATGAGGACTGTTTATTTTTGAAGGGAGCAGCTTAGTTGGGGCAGTAGGGCTATAAAGATACCAGGCAGCAGCTTTCCCCTTGCGATTCCTGAAGGTAATTCCCCTTGGACAGCTTGATGCTGACTCCGGCGTTTGGCATTTGCTGGATGAAGGTAGAGCTGCCCTGCCCACTGGCCTTCCTGGCCTCACACAGTTAAGTACCAGCCCATCTTGAATCACCTCTCTGTTACAGCATCTCATTTCAGGTATAGGGAATTTCTAGAATGTGAAACCTACAATGAGAGATGATATTCCTCTAACGTATTTAGAACCTGAAAGCACTGGAGAAAAAGAAGGCTCCAGGAATTGACAGAATACCAGTTGAGATGCTTCAACAGATGGATGCAACGCTGGAAGTGCTCTGTGCGAAAAAATTCGGAAGACAGCTACCTGGCCAACCAACTGAATGAAATCCGTATTCATGCCCATTCCAGAGAAAGATGATCCAGTGAAATGTGGACATTATTGAACAATATCTTTAATATCACATATAAGCAAAATTTTGATGAAAATAACCTAAAAATGGCTGCAGTTGTACATCAACAGGGAACTGCCAGAAGTTCAAGCCAGATTCAGAAGAGGACGTGGAATGAGCGATATCATTGCTAATGTCAGATGGGTCTTGGCTGAAAGCAGAGAATACCAGAAAGATACTTACCTGTGTTTTATCGACTGTGCAGAGGCATTCAGCTGTGTGGATCATAACAAATTACGGACAACATGGCAAAGAATGGGAATCCCAGGACGCCTAATTGTGCTCATGCAGAAGCTGTACACAGACCAAGAGACAGTTGTTTAAACAGAACAAGGGAATGCTGTGTGGTTTAAAAACAGGAAAGGTGTTTGTCGGGGTTATATCTTTTCACCATCTGTATTCAACCTATGCTGAGCAAATAATCCGAGAAGCTGGACCCTGTGAAGAAGAACGTGCCATCTGGGTTGCAGATAACACAACCTTGCTTGCTAAAAGCAAAGAGGACTTGATGCACTTACAAAGATGAAGACTACAGCCTTAAGTATGGATTATACCTCAACATAAAACAAAAATCCTCACAACTGGACCAGTAAGCAATGATATGATAAATGGAGAAAATATTGAAATTGTTAAGATTTCATTTTACTTGGACCCAAAATCAACATCCATGGAAGCAGCAGTCAAGAAATCAAATGATGTATTTATTGCATTGGGCAAATCTTCTGCATAGTGTTAAAAAGCAAAGATGTCACTTTGAGGACTAAGGTGTGCCTGACCCAAGCCATGGTATTTTCAGGTGCCTCATATGTATGCAAAAGCTAGACAGCGAATAAGACAGACTGAAGAAGAATTGATGTCTTTGACTTATGTTGGTGAAGAATACTGAATATACCATGGACTGCCAGAAGAATGAGCAAATCTGTTTTGGAAGAAGTACAGCCAGAATATTCCTTAGAAGTGAGAATGGTGAGACTTCTTATTACATACTTTGGACATGTTATCAAGAGGAATCAGTTCCTGGAGAAGGACATCATGCTTGGTAAAGTAGAGGGTCAGCAAAGAAGAAGACTCAACAAGATGGATTGACACAGTGGCTGCAGCAGTGAGCTCAAGCATAACAGCAATTGTGGGGATGGCACAGGACTGGGCATGCTTTGTTCTATTGTACATAGAATTGCTATGAGTTAGGACTGACTCTATGGCACCTAACAACAACAGTCTTTTTAGGAAAAAACTTTAGGATTGTGTTTGTATTCTCACATACCTATGCTTTAATTTGAAAAACAGATTATTTTTAAAAACATGGCTGTCTAATGCTTTCTTAAATTTCAGCACCATCCGCGTTGGTCACACTGGAATGATGGTCCAGCACATTGTTGAAAACATCGTTGCTGTCACAAAAGGGCTTTCAGAAAAATTGCCAGAGGTATGTAGCCTTGCAGGTATATCAGCTATTGCTAATCTTGTAAAACAAGCAAAATATAAATTGTATCATTTTCTTTGTTTCAGAAGTGGAAGAGTGTGAAACTCTTATACCTGAAAACTGAGAAATCAGTTGCCCTTCCAATCTTCTCTTCATTCGTCAGTGCTTTTTATGAAGGAGAAGGAGGACCCCTTCCTGGCCAGAAGAAAAAAGTTAGTAGAGTTTGAAAAGCTGGATAGACTTTATTATTATCAAAGATGTAAACTCAGCTCAAAGAAAAGAACTGGATTATCGTTCCTGCCCGACTTTTTAAGTGTCATTTAGTGATTTTCCAGTGGTTGTGCTTTTGTGTTCATTGTTCCCACTTTACATATGAGATTAATATTTCTGTGAATAAGGTACATTAAGATACAAATCTCCTTTGTTGATTACTAAGTTAAATATTTTAATTAAGTCATGAAAGGATTAATTAAAGGGGCCCTGTGCATTGGCAAGAGAAAGCAGAAAGCTATAGTGTACCTTATTAAGTACTTTGTGACTTATAGGCAAAACTTAAGGTACTATTAGGCTAACAAGGAGCCTTGGTGGCACAGTGGTTAAGCACTTGGCTGCTAACTGAAGGTTGGCAGTTTGAACCCACCCTGCAGCATCACAGAAGAAAGGCCTGGAGAACTGCTTGCATAAAGATCTCAGCCTAGAAGTCCCTTTGGTACAATTCTACTCAAAGACATAGGGTTGCCAGGAGTTGGAATCAACTGGACGGAACAGGTTTTTTGTTTGTTTGTTTTTTAAGGCTTTCAGACACATTTTGATTTTGGTATTGTTTGTAGGTTTTCAGTGCCACCAGTACTAGTGCAGAAGAGGAAAGAATGAGAAAAAATTTTTTCCAGATCATTTTTTGCTATTGGTTAGACTTATTTCCTAGTTCATTGATTCTCTTTTCAGCCGTATTAATCATGTCCAGTGAGTTTTTGGTTTTGATCTTTTTATTTTGTACTTGTAGAAGTTACATGTTTTGTGTTTTTTTTTTAAATAGGCTTTGTCACTTTTTGGGGGGGCGGGTCTTGTTATTTATAAATAATCTTTCAGTTTGTCTTAATTCCTTATATATATTAAGCATAGTGGTTTTATAGATGTCTCTTAATTTAAACAGAAATTTTATAGACATCTGTTAATTCAAACAGAAGTCTTGGTGTTGCAGTTAAAACCTGCTGCTGTCGAGTTGATTCCGACTCACAGTGACCCTATCGGACGGAATAAACTGCCCCATAGGGTTTCCAAGGCTGTAAAATGTTTACAGCCAGTAGACTGCCAGAACTTTCTCTCACAGAGCTGACCTTTGGTTAGCAGTGGAATGTTCTAACCATTGTACCACCAGGGCTCCTTAGTGTTGCAGCTTGTTGTCTGTATCTGCTGGTTCTTTGTGTGATGGTCATTGTGTTTGAAAATTATTTGTGGAAATAAATTTGAGTCATTAGGATGAAGACACCTTCCTCCAGAGGAATTATATTTACTTCTGCCTGGCATGGGAGGACACTCTGCCCAGGACCTCCTTAAAGCACATTTGAGAGTTGAGGTCCCTGAATGACTCAGACCAAACTGTGGCTGTAAATCTTCCTGGCCTCGCTTCCGGTTCATCTCTGCTTGAGAGTATAAGTCATTAAGGTCCCAGGTTATTGTGAGGAGGGTCTCCTCTTAGATCCCCCATCCCGTCTGGACTCGAGTTGAATACTGTCCACTTTTTCCCCGTGTCCCATATGGCTGTTAAAAGTTAGGAATTAGCAAACACTCTCAGGGCAAAAATGGCTTCTGTGCTCACTTATCCCTCTGGGCGCCCATTTTAAGGAAAAGAATTCTTACAGAATATTTTTAATTTTTTTTTAACTATTTGAACTTGTTTTCATTGAGAGGATGGTCCAAAAATAACATTGACTGCTATTACTGGAAGCAGGAAGTCTGAATTTTTTGCCATTTGTCAGCAGATTCAGTTGAAGGTTTTGTGAAATTGTTGGTGAAAATTAAATTTGGATGCCATTGTAAATTTCATATAACTTACTCTGATGAGGATAATAGACCTTGAGCTATGAAAACTTTTCACTTTTAATTTTCGGCCACAATCTGAAGTAGGAAAAAAAATGGTCAAATTTTTCCTCTTTTTTTTTTTAAATCTGATAACAGGTTTATTGAAATACAATTCACATACCATACAATTCAGAACTATCCTTAACTCACCTGTACATGAGATTGACATTCACGAAGTCTGTAACCACATACATCAGATACTCAGAGTCTGAAATACCTGTGTATGATTTACGCCAAAGCGCATCTTTGGCCGTGAGTCAAAAACAGTACAGCGAAGTGAGACCTGAGTGCTGGTAACAGGGTTTGTTCACCCAGAGTTTGTATGTCCCAAGGCCCTTTCTGAGGAAGCTTCTGAGTAATGAGAACTTCAAGTGCTGAATCTCTGCTGTTGACAATGCCAGCAGTCTTTGAATTTGATTATAAAGGTTGGAGAATGCTGTTAATGGCATTCGTAGAGTGCCAGCTTTCCTGTTGGAATTAGTTTACCATCAAAAGTAGCCCCTGCTAAAATATGGTTGTTTCGATTTTGTTTTGTTTTGGTAGGAGGCAAAGAAAAAACAAAAAGAAAAGCTCCAAAAAAAGAAGGAAAAGAAAAGGAGAAAAAGGGAAATGCAACAGGCTGCAAAGACTAAAAAGACTAAATCAGCCCAAAATGAAGATAAAGCGGCAGCTGAAGTCAGTGGTGCTCCAGCGAAGAGCCCCAGAGAGGAAGAGGAGATCCACAGAGTAAAAGCCCAACTTAAAGTGGGAGACGAATCTGAGGAAGAAATTCCACTGCTAGTACCAATGGAAAAAACATCTGCTAAGAAAAAAAATGTAGAGGTATTTTTATTAATGTTTAGTGTTCATAAAGGATTGATGTAGTGGTGCTGTGTGTCCAGCAGGCACTGTTCTGAGTGAGGAATGTAAGAAATGTTAACACACGTGGGAGGTATTTGTTGTAAAAGTCTGTTGACGTGATACCTGTTTTCAGTGATACAGATTTTCAAGTAATAGATGAAAAATACTATGGAAAACCCCAAGAACCATGAAGGTGGTTACCATGACTTATTTTACCCCTCTTTTGGATATGAAAATTTCCAGTTTATGGAATGATGTATAATAACACAACTTTTTATATGTTTTGGGGTCAAGAGAGACTTGACTGTTTTTATATTTCTGAAAAACGTGGCTTGTAGTTTTATAAAACAAGCCAGGGTGGAAATTTAAGCAAATGGTTCTGTTTCTGAAGGTGACTCATGAATCAGCACACCATAATCTTGGAGAACTTGGCTAGCCAAGCTTGGGTACTCGATCATCCCTCCAAAACCTCTTCATCCCTCCAGAGACGTGGTTCTCTCAGGTTTCTGACTTCATGCATTTCTGAGTTCCTTTAAAGAAACTAGGTTTATTTATATTTTTTGGTTCTTTGATAATGTTTTAGTTGTAGTTGTAATATCCATTCAACTACTGCAGGAAGATCTCTTGAAATTAAGAGGGGAAATGGGTTCCTAAGAAACTAGAGGGTCACACTCGTCATGTGTTCAGAGAAGACTCACTGACCCCTCTCGACAGTCTGTCCCTGGTGCTCGAGTGTGGTCCTCAGCAAGTAGAAATAACACTCACACTATACTAGTCTGTATGGTCTGTAATTCATGGTAACAGTAACCCTTAAAATCTTCAACAGTTTTATACTTTTCATATAGTAGTGAAAGTCTTTTAAAGCCCCCCCAAATACTACTGTCTTTTTTTAATATATTGGAGAGTAACCCAAATGAAGAAGCGTAGCCGACTGACATACGTCAAGAACCTTGAACATGTTCACACCCTTGAACCCGTCTAGGAGATAGGATCAGGGTAATAGTATACAAGTCTCATCGTTGTTCACAGCAGATGCAAAAGTTAGAAAATATTGTGTGTCCTAGCAGTGGTTTTGGTAAAGTTATTAGAAATAATATTTAGTAAGACTTTATAGTACTTAGAAATGCATGTGAAATAATTGGGGAAAGGGCATAATATTCAGCCATTTAGTCTGTTTTGGCTGGTTGGTTGTCGTCATAAGGTTATACTATATTGAATAGAGTCTGCTGTCAAAATCTTGTCCTTGGACCATCAGTAGCAGTCATCTGGGGTGCTTGGAAAACCCAGTGTTCCTGGCATGTAGCACACTCCCGTTGAAGGGTCTTTGAATCTGGCCTTGGAAAGTGGATTTTCTAAGAGGCACCCAGTTGGTTTTAAACAGTTTGAGAACTTCATGCCCTAGATAGAGCACATACAAGGAATTTAGTTTAATGTGAAAAAAAGCCAGAATTAGATCACAGGTCTCCAAACTGTGCTTTCAGTGGTTGCTTCCAGGAGTCCTCATCCTCAACCATAGAAAAACCCATTGCCGTCAAGTCAATTCTGACTCGTAGCATAATTTCCCGCAGTAGAACTGCCCCGTAGGGTTTCCAGGGCTGTAATCTTTATGGAAGCAGAGTGCCACATCTTTTCTCACGGAGAATGGGTGGTAGGTTTGAACCACCAACCTTTTGCTTAGTGCCGAGCGCTTAAACGTTGCACTACCAGCGCTCCTTTCAGCCACAGGGAAAGGTGTTTTTCCATTGATTGGTCCAGTGCAACTGGGGTCCTTTTTACAATTGTTGATAATGAAATTCAGATGCTTTTCATAACCTCTGTGAAGCAAAAGGAAAAGCCATTCCTCATTTCATCACTCTGAAGTGTCCCTTTTGGGGGTTACCTGATAACACAAAAGCAGTAACTCCTAGAGTTACATTGTCAATTTTTTTTTGAGACTTAAGAACTTTCTTCTTTTCCTTAGATGCAAAAAGGTGCCACGGTAAAGAAGTCTCAGAAAAAGAGTCCTGGTCCCAATACACCTGTTGGGAAGAAGAGAAAGGCCTCCCCAGCTCTGGAGACCCCTAAAGCTTCAGAGCCAGGAACCCCAGGTAAGAAGAAGCCAAGGATCAAAGAAGAGGCAGAGAAAGAACGGAACTCTGCACCAGAGAAAAAAGACCTGAGACAGACTCCAAAAAAGCCCGGGCCCAAGTTCTTTGCCACTCCTAGTAAATCTACCCGAAAAACGCCCCAGACCCCCAAACAACAGCCAAAAAAACCCAAAGTGCCCCAGTCGACCTGAAATCAGCGGCTCATCCAGAAGGAAATAGCCAGAGCTACTTGGAGCTTTAAAAACTAACCAGGCCCTGGCCCCCGTCGAAAACTTCCCCAAGAGTGAGGCCTGGACTTAAATATTTTAAAAAAACACCACAGGTAATTCTGGTGCATGTTCCTGGGTGTACCAACTTGTGTTTTGAAGTAAAACCCATTTTTTAATTGCTTTTCTGTGTATTTGCTAATAGAATGGGGGGGGAGTGTACAGTGCTTATCTGTGGTTGTGCTTTTTTATTATTAAAATGTAACATTTGCTTCTGAGTATTCTGTTGACATTCCAAGTCTCGTGACTTTTATTTGAAAGCTTTTGACTTAACGTTTTCCTTATCCACTTTAAACCACGTTTTCGCACAGGCTCTGTTCAGCTAGTTTTTGCAGGTTTGCTGCATGAAAAACAGTCACGGAACTCATGAGAAAGATTTCTTGGCTATCGTGCCGAGAGAGCGTACATACCGTGAGGGAAATTATGTGGAGTCATTTACGAGGGCTCTGAATTGAACCTTGCCTGTTAGAAGCAAGAAAATATTTATCTTCTATAAGCCTTCCCATCTTGCTCCAAATCACTCCTCACTTACATAGATTCGTGATATGCACAATTCTAGGATAGGAAACTTGGCAGAGTAGACTATTAGTAAAAGTTGGCACAATTTTCAAATTATTTTAGGCGGTAAAGCACTCAGCTGCTAACCAAAAGGTCGGTGGTTCGAACCCACCACCTGCTCCACGGGAGAAAGTTTACAGCCTTGGAAACCCTATGGGGTAGTTCTGCTCTGTCCTATAGGGTCACTCACTATGAGTCGGAATCGACGATGGCAGTAGGTTTCATTTCTGGTTTGGTATTCTGAGGCAGCCAGTGACTTTCTAGGTCCTAGACCTTTGGCTGAATTCAAATTGGAGTAGTTACACCCAGAAGTAAGTGACAGCTTCACTGTAGTACAGGAATGTTCTCCCCTGCAGAAGGCCGAAGTGGGACCTGTTTTCAAAGATGTGTGATTCAGAAACAAGCAGGAATACAAGCTTCGGATCTCCCTCAGATCGGAGAAGACTGCTTTTGCTTTTTAGTGCCTCCAGTTAAATTGTAACATGAATTTTTAAATTACAAAAGTCTCTAAAATACAGAGTTGTGGTAATCCCACTATCATTCAGACTTAAAAGTATGCATTTGTAATGTGTTGTAAGGGTTTACATACTTATTCCTTAAAAGCTGGTTTTCCTTGAAAAGCTAGATTCTATGGAAAGATGGTCACATAGGCTTGGCTTCACTTACTAGTGACGAATGAAGATACACTCAGCAGTTGTTGATAAATCCTGTGTACATATGCTAATCTCTTCTCTAGATAATTTCCTGGGGATAGCTAAGTTTTTTTTTTAATCTCCACCCTTTGGCTCAATAAAGAATTTGCAGCACCATGCGATTCTTAGGCCTGTAGCTTAGACCCTATCGCATAGGATGTAGATGTTTATCTTCCTGTTTCACTGTGCACCTAATATCACTACAATAAATTCCATGTTCTCTGTATTGAAAACGTATTTACTTAATTTTCTCTTATGCAGGATGCTAATATTTTGACAAGGAAAGGTCATAATTGAAGATTTGGTGGTGATAGTTCTGAATCGTAATAAAAAATGTCTGAATTATGGTACCAGCTTTCCAAGGCTTAAGAGTTACAGTGGTCATGATCCTAGCTGACCTGTAGGGCTCTGAGCCAATAAAACTCCACGCAGGGGCCAAGGGGCTATGCTGCAGTAAGTTAGGCTCTGCTGTGGGTTAAGGGGTTTAGCATGTGGCTGATGTTTCATTAGAAGTGGGTGAGGTTTCTGGAACCTGTTTTCCATATCATGAAGACTTAATGGACAAAAGCAGATCTGGTGGCAGAAATGAGGGTAACGTGTTTGTTTTGAAGAAAGTATTTGCATTTTAGTTTGTTTCTCAGAAACTAATAAGCATCAAAAAATGCATTGAATGTACTTAATGTATAATAAAAGATACTACATTTCCATCTTGAGATTAATTAAAATGAGGGTGTAGAGAAATTGTTTAATGTCAGATTATCACTGGTCTAAAAACCTTTTCTCCACTTCCAGTTCACGGGTGTTTAAAGGTTTAAACAGCAAAGAAATCTTCTTGCCATCTAATTAGTATTTTAAAGGTTTTCCATGCACTTTTTTTTTTCCTTAAATTGCCCCTGCCTGCAATTAGCGTAACTGTTCACACCAAGACCCCAGTTAAGAATTGTGAACCACAGGAAGTCTTCATGAATCATTGGATCCTAAAGGAATTAATGCATGTGATGAAAGACCACGAATAAAATTTTGGCAATGGTGATCAGTATAATGGTCCTGGAGAGAGAAATTCGCATATTATTTAGGTGGCTATATTGTGACTCCAGATTCTAAGTCTCAGTTTAACACTAGTCATGAAATGATTAGCATTTCCTGTTTAATTCAGTTTGAGGCATTTTCTGTGAAGTTATAGGAAACATCAAAGCGTATGTATAATTTTGACACACTAAAAAGATGTCTTAACTTCCCAAAAGACAGAAGCCGATACATGAAACACTCAAATTTTCCTTATCAGTTTCCATCAGAATCCATTTCTCCAGTGTACTCAATCTTAACAATGACACAAGTTCAGACTTTTTGTCACACTCAGCCATTCAGGCACCAGGTTTTATCAGTTTTCCAATTATCCAGCTGTCCACACATGCTGTAGCTGTTATGTTCCCACAGGCTGCCACAGGCTGGCAGTTTTAAGTTCACCCAAGGGGTAAATGGATAAAGTTAATGAATAAAGTCCTGGCAATCTGTTTCCAAGAAATCAACCACTGAAAACCTTATGGAGCACAGTTCTACTCCGACACATAGGGTTGCCATGGGTTGGAAACTAAGGCATAGAACATGGCTTAGAACTAGAGCCCTAGTCAAGTTAGTAGCAGCCTTAGAATTTTGATGTAGGAGGCAGCACTTTGGCTGCAAAGAGGAAGGTCCAGGGGCTAGGAAACTTGATGTCTTTGCTTCCCAACCTTAACTGCTCCATAGGGCTTTGGGTGGCTGATTTTTAGGAAGTAGATCACTAAGCCTTTCTACTAGGGCACCTCTGGGTGGACTTCAACCACCAACCTTTCAATTAGCAGCTGAGCACTTAACCACTTGTGCCATCCGGGGACTCCTTAAAAACCAAAATGAAACCCACTGCCCTCAAGTCGATTCTGACTCATAGCAAACCCATAGGGTTTCCGAGGCTGTAAATATTTACAGAAGCAGACTACCACACCTTTCTCCTGCAGAATGGCTGGTGGGTTCAAATTAATGACCGTTCTGTTAGCAGCCGAGCACTTTAACCACTGCACCACCAGGGCTCCAGGAACTCCTTAGAAATAACAATTTGTGAGTCAAATCCTCATTTGAACTATTTTAAGTGCTTGCTGGTTCTGTCCTTAATGTGATAAATAAAACTTCCGACGTGCTTATTTTATGCTTGTATGAGTCTTGATTTTAGCTTCCTGAAAATTATTCTCAAATAAATATCTAGTGTCTTGTCAAAGCTTTAAATTTTAGATGTAATCAGATTAATTTTTCTTTATCGCTTTGGTGCTCTGTATTATCTAGAATTTATTTTTGTATGTGGTGTTTTGATCTCACATTTTTCTCAAATTGACAGTTGTGTGTTCCAAAGCTGTTCGAATAATCTAAACTTTCTTCAGTGCGTTAACTTGTGCGCTATTGAGTTGGTTCTGGCTCGTAACGACTCTTAAAGGACAAAGTAGAACTGTCGTATGGGGTTGTCTTGGCTGTAATCTTTGCGGATGCAGATCACCAGGTCTTTTCTCCTGCACAATCACTAGTAGGTTCGAACCACCGGCCTTTCAGTTAGCAGCCCGTTGCTTCACCATTGCACCAGGGGTCCTTTTTCAATGAATTGATACACCATCTTATAACAAAATTTCATTCATATATGTAGGTCTGTTCCCTTGTTCAATTTTTCCTTTCCTGTGCCTTGGGAAAGGGGTGCTTTTTAGAGAGTATCCTAAGTGGCCCAATGTGCTCAAAAATGGCAGTAACCATGTGGCACTTGCTGTTCCACTGGGTTGTGCTGAGCATGGCCCAAACGGTGTTCTACACCTGAGCATTGATTAGCAGCCAGCGACAGAACATGACCCTGCCCATCACAGACAAGTGGCTCATGCTGTTCTAGAAGAACCTATGTAGTAGGTGCCCAAGGAGCAGTGTTGCACCTGGTCAGGCCTCTGGTGTGGGCAGGGAGACCAGGTGGTTCAGCTCCAAATCTCATAGAGGATTTTTCTGAAGCAGTCCTTTTAGTTGTGTCCGAGCTAGCCTGTGGGGTGACAGCTCAAAGAATGCATGCACAAGCTGCAAACTGGATGTTAGCTGCTGTAGAGTCAGCCGCCACTGTCATGCACAACGTAATGAAATGCTGCTTGTCCTGTGCCATCCCCATGATCAGCTGGGGATCAGACCTTTCTGACCATAGGGTTTTCACTGTCTGACTTTCAGCAATAGATCACCAGGCCTTTCTTCCTAGTTTGTCTTGGTCTGGAAGTGCAGTTAAAATCTGTTCAGCATCATAGCAACACACAAGCCTCCACTGACAGATGGGTGGTGCCTGCACATGAGGTGCCTTGGCCGGGAATCAAACCCAGATCTCCCGCATGGAAGGCAAAAAATGTACCACTGAACCACCAAGGCCTCTAAGCTACAAGTTAGACTTTCATTATTATTTTGAAATGAAAGTTTGATTGGGTTTTAATCCAATCACATTATCACAGAAAATTTCTATAATAATGAAAGAAAAAGAAGAGCTATTAACTCTTTAAATACAATTACAGCTGTTACAAAATTCTAAATGGTTGTTTTAGAAGTTTTTAAAATATTTCATTACCCACTCTTGTCAACGAGATTTCTTGTTAATGGTAACTGTCAAGAATTCGAAGAGGTCACAATTTAAGTTTTGATCAGGAATTGCATGTAGCCATTTCAAACATAAAACCTGATATTAAAAAGTTATGTTAAGAAGTAAAACTAATGGCCATTTAAGGTGCATCAATTGGTCCCAATCTACCTGGAGCGAAGGAGAACGAAGAACACCAAAGACACAATGAAGATATTAGCCCAACAGACAACAGGGGCCACATAAACCACAGACTCCCATCAGCCTGAGACCAGAAGAACTAGATGATACCTGGCTACCACCAATGGCTGCCCTGACAAGGAATACAATGGAGAGTCCCTGACAGAGCAGGAGAAAAGTGGGATGCAGAACTCAAATTCTAGTAAGAAGACCAGACTTAATGGCCTGACTGAGACTAGTGGAAGCCCAGAAGACATGGTCCCTGGACTCTGTTAGCTCAGAACTAAAACTATTCCTGAAGCCAACTGTTCAGACAAAGAATAGGCTCCACTCTAAGGCACAAAATGATATTCGTGAAGAGCATGCGTCTTAGATCAAGTAGACACACAGAACTAAACGGGCACTCCTGTCCGGAGGCGAGATGAGAAGGCAGGAAGGGATAGGAGCCGGTTGAATGGACACGGGAAATCTGGGGGGGGAAAGGAGGAATGTGAGGTCACATTATAGGGATAGCAACTAGGGTCACATAACAATGTGCATATAAATTTTTGAGAAACTAGAGCTGTACACTTTGACCTAAAGCATAATAAAGAAAAACGTTTAAAAAAATTATTGAAATGGGAAAGAAGTAAAGCTATTTCTAGTCACAGATGACATGATCTTATATATATAAAACCCTGAGGAATCCACAAAAACACTGTGAGATAATTATTAAACAAGTTCAGCAAGGTTGCAAGTTACAAGATCAATGTACAAAAATCAATTGTATTCCTAGCACACTAGCAATGAGCAATCTGAAAATGGAATTAAGAAAACAATTTCATACACAATAGCATTAAAAGAATAAAATACCTTAGGAACAAATTTAACAAAGTAAATGCAATGCTTGCGTTGTGAAAACTAAAAAGCATCATTGAAAAATTAAAGAAGACTTAAAGGGAAAGGCAGGCGTTCTATGTAAATGGATCGGAAGACTTAATATTGTTACAAAGACAATACTTATCTAGTTGATGTACAGATTAAATGTGATCCTTATCAAAATATCAGTTGCCTTTTTTGCAGAAAATACCAAAACTAATCCTAAAATTCATATGGAAATGCAAGGGACCCAGAATAGCCAAAACAATCTTAAAAAATAACAAAGTTGGAGGGCTCACACTTCTCTATGTCAAAACTTACTACAAAGCTATAATAATTAAGACTGTATGGTATTGGCAAAAGGATAGACATATAGACCAATGGAATAGAATTGAGTCCAGAAATAAGCCTTTACATTTATGATTAAGTGATTTTTAACAAGAGTGCCAAGACAATTCAACAGGGAAAAGAATGGTCTTTTCAACAAATGGGCTGATGACAACTGGATATCTACATGCAAAAGAATGAAGTTGGATCCCTTTCTCACACAATTTACCAAATTTAACTCAAAATAGATCATAGGCCTAAATGTAAGAGCTAAAATGTTTAGAAGAACATGTAGGAGTTAATCTTCGTGTTCTTGGATACAGCAATGGTTTCTTACCTTTGACACTTAAAGCACAAGTGATAAAAGAAAAAAATGGGACAGGGGCCAAGATGGCGGACTAGGTAGACGCTACCTCGGCTCCCTCTTGCAACAAAGACTCGGAAAGACAAGTGAATCGATCACATAAGAATCTACGAACCCTGAACAACAAACACAGATTTAGAGACGGACAATGAACAAATACGGGGAAGCAGCGATTGTTTTCAGAGCCTGGAGCCAGCGTACCAGTCAGGTAACCTTCGGCGCCCAATTTGGGGCACAGCCCAGGGGAGCAGACGGAACAAACAAGGGGCCCAGCCCTAGCCCCCGAACTCACTCTGGGAGGGGGCCGAGCCATTTTGCGTGGGCGGCGCGGCGACGCAGCCGCTGGGAGAAATCCCCAGGAGGCAGTGACTGGTCTTGCAGCGGGGAGAGCAGCGTCCCAGCCGGTGAACCGTCCGGCCAGAATTTTGACTGGGCGCAGGCACGGTATGAGCACGGAGAGCTGCTCCACCCCCCTGAACTAACCCCAGGAAGGGGCCCAGCCGGTTTGCGCGGGCAGCGTGGCGACACAGCTGGTGGGAGAAGTCCCCGGGAGGCAGCGACTGGTCTTGGAGCGGGGAGACCAGCGTCCCAGCCGGGACACACGGTCACGGCACAAGCATGGGGAGCTGCTCCACTCACCTGAACTAACCCCGGGAGGGGGCCCAGCCAGTTCGCGAGGGCGGCACAGCGATGCAGCTGGCGGGACTCCCCGGGAGGCAGCGACTGATTCTGGATTCGAGAGTGCACCGTCCCAGCAGGGGAACCTTAAAGTTGGGCGTGGGGCTGGCAGCGGAGGATCTGACCGTGACTCCAGCGGGCCAGACCCCCCAGGGGCAATCTCCACACAGCCAGCACACATACGCGACGTGCCCCACGGGAATCTCAGATATAATAGTCATTCCAAGCAAGACAAGCAACTCTGGCTATATTCTGAGGTGCTACTCTCCTATCTCTCTGATGCCTCCCCCACCCTCCCCAGGAGGCTTCATTAACATCCGAATAGCCTGAGCCAGAGGGAGAACTCTGATAGGGATCTGACTGCATTTTTTTTTAGCGGATTTTCTGGAAAAACTAGTTTCCCAGTGATGGCTCGGAGACAGCAGTCCATATCAAACCACGTAAAGAAGCAGACCATGACACCTTCTCCAACCCCCCAAACAAAAGAATCAAAATCTTTCCCAAATGAAGATACAATCCTGGAATTATCAGATACAGAATATAAAAAACCAATTTACAGAATGCTTCAAGACATCACAAAGGAAATAAGGCAAACTGCAGAAAAAGCCAAGGAACACACTGATAAAACTGTTGAAGAACTCAAAAAGATTATTCAAGAACATAGTGGAAAAATTAATAAGTTGCAAGAATCCATAGAGAGACAGCATGTAGAAATCCAAAAGATTAACAATAAAATTACAGAATTAGACAACGCAATAGGAAGTCAGAGGAGCAGACACGAGCAATTAGAATGCAGGCTGGGACATCTGGAGGACCAGGGAATCAACACCAACATAGCTGAAAAAAAATCAGATAAAAGAATTTAAAAAAATGAAGAAACCCTAAGAATCATGTGGGACTCTATCAAGAAGGATAACTTGCAGGTGATTGGAGTCCCAGAACAGGGAGGGGGGACAGAAAACACAGAGAAACTAGTTGAAGAACTCCTGACAGAAAACTTCCCTGACATCATGAAAGACGAAAGGATATCTATCCAAGAGGCTCATCGAACTCCATTTAAGATTGATCCAAAAAGAAAAACACCAAGACATATTATCATCAAACTTGCCAAAACCAAAGATAAACAGAAAATTTTAAAAGCAGCCAGGGAGAAAAGAAAGGTTTCCTTCAAGGGAGAATCAATAAGTTCAGACTACTCAGCAGAAACCATGCAGGCAAGAAGGGAATGGGACGACATATACAGAACACTGAAGGAGAAAAACTGCCAGCCAAGGATCATATATCCAGCAAAACTCTCTCTGAAATATGAAGGCGAAATTAAGATCTTTACAGATAAACACAAGTTTAGAGAATTTGCAAAAACTAAACCAAAGCTACAAGAAATACTAAAGGATATTGTTTGGTCAGAAAACCAATAATATCAGATACCAGCACAACACAAGGTCACAAAACAGAACATCCTGATATCAACTCAAATAGGGAAATCACAAAAACAAACAAATTAAGATTAATTAAAAAAAAAAATACACATAACAGGGAATCATGGAGGTCAATAGGTAAAAGATCACAATAATCAAAAAGAGGGACTAAATACAGGAGGCATTGAACTGTCAGATGGAGAGTGATACAAGGCGATATAGAATGATACAAGTTAGGTTTTTACTTAGAAAAATAGGGGTAAATAATAAGGTAACCACAAAAAGGTATAACAACTCCATAACTCAAGATAAAAGCCAAGAAAAACGTTAACAACGCAACTAACACAAAGTCAAACACTATAAAAATGAGGATCTCACAATTTACTAAGAAAAACCTCTCAGCACAAAAAAGTATGTGGAAAAATGAAATTGCCAACAACACACATGAAAAGGCATCAAAATGACAGCACTAAAAACTTATTTATCTATAATTACGCTGAATGTAAATGGACTAAATGTACCAATAAAGAGACAGAGAGTCACAGACTGGATAAAGAAACACGATCCATCTGTATGCTGCCTACAAGAGACACACCTTAGACTCAGAGACACAAACAAACTAAAACTCAAAGGATGGAAAAAAATATATCAAGCAAACAATAAGCAAAAAAGAGCAGGAGTAGCAATATTAATTTCTGACAAAATAGACTTTAGACTTAAATCCACCACAAAGGATAAAGAAGGGCACTATATAATGATAAAAGGGACAATTGACCAGGAAGATATAACCATATTAAATATTTATGCACCCAATGACAGGGCTGCAAGATACATAAATCAAATTTTAACAGAATTGAAAAGTGAGATAGACACCTCCACAATTATAGTAGGAGACTTCAACACACCACTTTCGGAGAAGGACAGGACATCCAGTAAGAAGCTCAATAGAGACACGGAAGACCTACTTACAACAATCAGCCAACTTGACCTCATTGACTTATACAGAACTCTCCACCCAACTGCTGCAAAGTATACTTTTTTTTCTAGCGCACATGGAACATTCTCTAGAATAGATTACATATTAGGTCATAAAACAAACCTTTGCAGAGTCCAAAACATCGAAATATTACAAAGCATCTTCTCAGACCACAAGGCAATAAAACTAGAAATCAATAACAGAAAAACGAGGGAAAAGAAATCAAATACTTGGAAAATGAACAATACCCTCCTGAAAAAAGACTGCATTATAGAAGACATCAAGGAGGGAATAAGGAAATTCATAGAGTGCAACGAGAATGAAAATACTTCCTCTCAAAACCTCTGGGACACAGCAAAAGCAGTGCTCAGAGGCCAATTTATATCGATAAATGCACACATACAAAAAGAAGAAAGAGCCAAAAGCAGAGAACTGTCCCTACAACTTGAACAAATAGAAAGTGAGCAACAAAAGAATCCATCAGGCACCAGAAGAAAACAAATAATAAAAATTAGAGCTGAACTAAATGAATTAGAGAACAGAAAAACAATTGAAAGAATTAACAAGGCCAAAAGCTGGTTCTTTGAAAAAATTAACAAAATTGATAAACCATTGGCTAGACTGACTAAAGAAATACAGGAAAGGAAACAAATAACCCGAATAAGAAATGAGAAGGACCACATCACAACAGAACCAAATGAAATTAAAAGAATCATTTCAGATTACTACGAAAAATTGTACTCTAACAAATTTGAAAACCTAGAAGAAATGGATGAATTCCTGGAAAAACACTACCTACCTAAACTAACACATTCAGAAGTAGAACAACTAAATAGACCCATAACAAAAAAAGAGATTGAAACGGTAATCAAAAAACTTCCAACAAAAAAAAGCCCTGGCCCGGACGGCTTCACTGCAGAGTTCTACCAAACTTTCAGAGAAAAGTTAACACCACTACTACTGAAGGTATTTCAAAGCATAGACAATGACGGAATACTACCCAACTCATTCTATGAAGCCACCATCTCCCTGATACCAAAACCAGGTAAAAAAGGTAAAGACATTACAAAAAAAGAAAATTATAGACCTATATCCCTCATCAACATAGATGCAAAAATCCTCAACAAAATTCTAGCCAATAGAATCCAACAACACATCAAAAAAATAATTCACCATGATCAAGTGGGATTTATACCAGGTATGCAAGGCTGGTTTAATATCAGAAAAACCATTCATGTAATCCATCACATAAATAAAACAAAAGACAAAAACCACATGATCTTATCAATTGATGCAGAAAAGGCATTTGACAAAGTCCAACACCCATTTATGATAAAAACTCTTACCAAAATAGGAATTGAAGGAAAATTCCTCAACATAATAAAGGGCATCTATGCAATCAAAGCCAACAGCCAGTATCACTCTAAATGGAGAGAACCTGAAAGCATTTCCCTTGAGAACGGGAACCAGACAAGGATGCCCTTTATCACCGCTCTTATTCAACATCGTGCTTGAAGTCCTAGCCAGGGCAATTAGGCTAGACAAAGAAATAAAAGGTATACAGATTGGCAAGGAGGAAGTAAAGTTATCACTATTTGCAGATGACATGATCTTATACACAGAAAACCCTAAGGAATCCTCCAGAAAACTACTGAAACTAATAGAAGAGTTTGGCAGAGTCTCAGGTTATAAAATAAACATACAAAAATCACTTGGATTTCTCTACATCAACAAAAAGAACACCAAAGAGGAAATAACCAAATCAATACCATTCACAGTAGCCCCCAAGAAGATAAAATACTTAGGAATAAATCTTACCAAAGATGTAAAAGACCTATACAAAGAAAACTACAAAGTACTAGTGCAAGAAACTAAAAAGGACATACTTAAGTAGAAAAACATACCTTGCTCATGGATAGGAAAACTTAACATAGTAAAAATGTCTGTTCTACCAAAAGCCATCTATACATGCAATGCACTTCCAATCCAAATTCCAATGACATTTTTTAATGTGTTGGAGAAACAAATCATCAACTTCATGTGGAAGGGAAAGAAGCCTCGGATAAGTGAAGCATTACTGAAAAAGAAGAAGAAAGTGGGAGGCCTCACTCTACCTGACTTCAGAAGCTATTATACAGCCACAGTAGTCAAAACAGCCTGGTACTGGTACAACAACAGGCACGTAGACCAATGGAACAGAATTGAGAACCCAGATATACATCCATCCACGTATGAGCAGCTGACATTGGACAAAGGACCAGTGTCAGTTAATTGGGGAAAAGATAGTCTTTTTAACAAATGGTGCTGGCATAACTGGATATCCATTTGCAAAAAAATGAAACAGGAGCCATACCTCACACCATGCACAAAAACTAACCCCAAGTGGATCAAAGACCTAAACATAAAGACTAAAACGATAAAGATCATGGAAGAAAAAATAGGGACAACCCTAGGAGCCCTAATACAAGGCATAAACAGAATACAAAACATTACCAAAAATGATGAAGAGAAACCCGATAACTGGGAGCGCCTAAAAATCAAACACCTATGCTCATCTAAAGACTTCACCAAAAGAGTAAAAAGACCACCTACAGACTGGGAAAGAATTTTCAGCTATGACATCTCCGACCAGCCCCTGATCTCTAAAATCCATATGATTCTGTCAAAACTCAACCACAAAAAGACAAACAACCCAATCAAGAAGTGGGCAAAGGATATGAACACACATTTCACTAAAGAAGATATTCAGGCAGCCAACAGATACATGAGAAAATGCTCTCCATCATTAGCCATTAGAGAAATGCAAATTAAAACTACGATGAGATCCCATCTCACACCAAGAAGGCTGGCATTAATCCCAAAAACACAAAATAATAAATGTTGGAGAGGCTGCGGAGAGATTGGAACTCTTATACACTGCTGGTGGGAATGTAAAATGGTACAACCACTTTGGAAATCTATCTGGCGTTATCTTAAACAGTTAGAAATAGAACTACCATACAACACAGAAATCCCACTCCTCGGAATATACCCTAGAGATACAAGAGCCTTCACACAAACAGATATATGCACACCCATGTTTATTGCAGCTCTGTTTACAATAGCAAAAAGCTGGAAGCAACCAAGGTGTCCATCAACGGATGAATGGCTAAATAAATTGTGGTATATTCACACAATGGAATACTACCCATCAATAAAGAACAGTGACGAATCTCTGAAACATTTCATAACACGGAGGAACCTGGAAGGCATTATGCTGAGCGAAATGAGTCAGAGGCAAAAGGACAAATATTGTATAAGACCACTATTATAAGATCTTGAGAAATAGTAAAAACTGAGAAGAACACATACTTTTGTGGTTACGAAGGGAGGAGGGAGGGAGGGAGGGAGAGGGTTTTTTATTGATTAATCAGTAGATAAGAACTGCTTTAGGTGAAGGGAAAGACAACACTCAATACATGGAAGGTCAGCTCAATTGGACTGGATCAAAAGCAAAGACGTTTCCGGGATAAAATGAATGCTTCAAAGGTTAGCGGAGCAAGGGCGGGGGTTTGGGGAACGTGGTTTGAGGGGACTTCTAAGTCAATTGGCAAAATAATTCTATTATGAAAACATTCTGCATCCCACTTTGAAATGTGGCATCTGGGGTCTTAAATGCTAACAAGCGGCCATCTAAGATGCATCAATTGGTCTCAACCCACCTGGAAAAAAAAAAAATTTTTTTTCTGGAGCAAAGGAAAATGAAGAACACCAAGGTCACACGACAACTAAGAGCCCAAGAGACAGAAAAGGCCACATGAACCAGAGACCTACATCATCCTGAGACCAGAAGAACTAGTTGGTGCCCGGCCACAATCGGTGACTACCCTGACAGGGAGCACAACAGAGAACTCCTGAGGGAGCAGGAGATCAGTGGGATACAGACCCCAAATTCTCATAAAAAGACCAAACTTAATGGTCTGACTGAGACTAGAGGAATCCCGGCGACCATGGTCCCCAGACCTTCTGTCGGCACAGGACAAGAACCATCACCGAAGACAACTCATCAGACATGAAACGGACTGGTCAGCGGGTGGGAGAGAGATGCTGATAAAGGGTGAGCTAATTATATCAGGTGGACACTGGAGATTGTGTTGGCAACTCTTGTCTGGAGGGGGGATGGGAGGATAGAGAGAGAGGGAAGATGGCAAAATTGTCACGAAAGGAGAGACTGAAAGGGCTGACTCAATGGGGGAGAGCAAGTGGGAGTACGGAGTAAGATGTATGTAAACTTATATGTGACAGACTGATTGGATTTGTAAAAGTTCACTTGAAGCTTAATAAAAGTTAATAAAAAAAAATGGAACAGTTGGATTTACTCAAAATTAAAAATGTTTTGCTACAAAGAGCACCATCAAGAAGCCATGCACAAAAGACCACAGACCGTATGTTTTTATTTATATTAAATGTCCAGAATAGGCAAATCATAGAGATAGATTAATGGTTGCCAGGGGCTGGGTTGAAGGGAATAGGGAATGACTACCAATGGGATTTCTTTTTAGGGCGATGAAAATGTTCTGGAATTAGGCAGTGTTTTTTTTTTTTTTTAATGGAATGAGCATATAACTCAGTGATTATACAATGTACACTTGTAAATGGTGAAATTTTGTGGCATGTGAATTATATCTCAAGCTGTTATAAGAAAAAGTTACATTCACAGAAGCAAGTTCAGGCCTCTCATTTGCAAATATAAAAACATTTTATTTGAAAGTTTTTTACAAATTTATTTCAAAGATCATGGAGATCACATAGGACCAGGCAGCCTTTTGTTCTGTTATGCATAAGATGGCCATGAGTCAGAGCCAACTCAACAACAACAACCATATTTAATATCTCTGCTAATATGGTACATTTAGTTTTTTCATAGTTATATAGTTTTTAAATGTTTCAAATTTTCCCTACAAATCCTATATAAACCCATTGCCATCAAGTTGATTCCAACTCATAGTGACCCTATAGGACATAGCATAACTGCTCCATTAGGTTTTTAAGGAGTGGCTGGTGGATTCGAACTGCCAATCTTTTGGGTAGCAGCTGCGCTCTTAACCACTGCTCCACTAAGGCTCCAAAAAATCCTATGGAAAAAATAAATCTCCTTCAGCTTATCCCAATGTACCATACAAGTATTGACATGTTCTAAGCATGCCTTAACATGAACAGGTTAGGATGCATGGTATAATAGACAGATAATAAGTCCTAGGGGCAGACCAACCTGAGTTTCAATTCTAAATCTACTTATGTACGAGCCGTGTGATCTCTCTGAGCCTGAATGTCTCTGAGGCTCAGTTCTCTACCTTGTAAGATGGGGAAGAACATACTTATCATAGAGAGTTGTTGCAAGATTTAGAGTTATGAAAGTGGTATGTCGTAGGTGCTTTATAAATTGTATCTATTTTGATGGCCATTTTTTAAAAGTTTATGACTGATGTTCACTTTTAAAGCCTACAGTAAAGCAAAATGGCTACATTGAAGAAGACTGGCTTTAGCTCAAAAGTGGTCTTGCCTATCAACACAGCAATTAAGCTGTTAGTTACGTTGAAGAAATAATCAAAGACGTATGCCATGATTTAGTGACTTACATGTAAGGAAGGCACAGATTTATACCATGGAATAAAAAACCCAGAAAACCAACTAAATACACTACAGTAAGGATTTGATTAAATCCTTATGGTCTGGACACTGATTAATTCACTGAAATCCTACACATTCACTGCAGTGTGGTACGATGGTTCACTGCAATCATTATAAATGATGCAGAGAAATATTTAAAGACATGGAGGGATGTTCACAATTTTTTATCAAGGGAACAAAGAAAGTTACCTTTTATGCAACATCTTTCTGTCTTAAGGTCTATGTGTGTATTAAAAGACTGAAAAACAAACACAAAATGCTAGCAATAGTTATCTCTGGGTGGTGGATTATAGGTTATTCATATTTTCTTCTTAAAGTATTTCTATAATTTCCAAATTTCTCAAAAAGGCACAGGAATTACTTGTACAATCAGAAAAAAAATTTTTTTTGTAAGAAAGGAAAATTACTGTATCATTCCTTATCTTCATGACTTACTGAAAGACAACAAGAAATGACAGTACATTCTCAAATTGTCTACAGATGAGACCTCCTAAGCCCTGTAGTTGCAAGGATTTAGGACATGGTCAGCAGGGCAAAGTCATTGAGTTTTTCTATCTCTTTAGAGAGACTGGTGGGTTCGAACTGCCAATCCTTTGGTTAGCAGCCCAGCACTTAACCATTGTGCCACCAGGGCTCCTTTTACTAACTGTAAAACCCTCAAACCAAACCCATTGCCATGGGGTCGATTCCAACTAATAGTGACCCTGTAGGACAGAGTAGGACTGCCCCACAGGATTTCCAAGGCTGTCAGTCTTTACAGAAGCAGAGTGCCACATCTTTCTCTGGCTGACTAATCTTACATGTAGGCAATTCTTGGTATTTTGTTTGAAAATAACTGTAAATAAACTTTGCACCTTGGTTTTTTCATCTCTGAAATGGGAATGCTATCATGAAATAGTTTTAACGTGCTCTGTTCTCTTCAGTCTAAAAAACCTTTAAATAATAATAATAATATCCATAGTTCTACCTCCCAAATATAAGTTAATATTTTGATATATTTCTAACAATATTCTTTTCCTATGATAAGTTAAAAAATTTTTTCTTTTACTCCATATTTCTCAAGATTTTCCTCTAATTATTTTGCAGTAGGCAAACAATGCAACACTCCTTCACCTTACCCCCTTTAATGCCTAGAATTAAAACAGGGCTTCTAACCCCTTCGTCAAGAATTTGCATTTCTAACAAATTCTCCCACAAGAACCAATTTATGACCTTGAGTATATCTCACCTGAATTTACAGATCATCTCAAGAATGGTTTTGACGCGTTGAACACTAATGACCGAAGATCAGACAAGTTGTGCAAGGACATCATACATGAAGAAACCAAGAGGTCGTTAAAAAGACAGGGAAGAAAGAAAAGACCAAAATGGCTGTCAAAAGAGACTCCGAAACTTGCTCTCGAATGTTGAGTAGCTAAAGCAAAGGGAAGAAATGATGAATAAAAGAACCATACAGAAGATTTCAAAGGGCAGCTGGAGAAGACAAAGTAAAGTATTATAACGACATGTGCAAAGAGCTGGAGATAAAAAACTGAAAGGGAAGAACACACTTGGCATTTCTCAAGCTGAAAGATATGAAGAAAAAAATTCAAACTTCGAGCTGCAATAGTGAAGGATACTATGGGGAAACTATTAAACAACGCAGGAATCATCAAAAGAAGATGGAAAGAATATACAGAGTCATTATACCAAAAAGAACTGGTCGACATTCAACTATTTCAAGTGGTAGAGTACAATCAGGAACTGATGGTACTGAAGGAAAAAGTCCAAGCTGCACTGAAGGCACTGGTGAAAAACAAGTGTCCAGGAATTGATGGAATATCAATTGAGATGTTTCAACAAACGGATGCAGCGCTGCAAGTGCTCACTTACTTGTCTATGCCAAGAAATTTGGAAGACAGCTACCTGGCCAACCAACTGGAAGAGATCCATATTTATGCCTATTCCCAAGAAAGGTGATTCAACCAAATGAGTAAATTATCAAACAATATCATTAATATCACATGCAAGTAAAATCATTACTATCACACTCAAGTAAAATTTTGCTAAAGACCATTCTACAGCAGCTGCAGCATATATTGACAGGGAACTTCCAGAAATTCAGTCTGGATTCAGAAGAGGATGTGGAACCAGGGATATCATTGCTGATGTCAGATGGATCTTGGCTGAAAGCAGAGGTTACCAGAAAGATGTTTAGCTGTATTTTACTGACTCTGCAAAGGCATTTGACTGTGTGGACCATAACAAATTATGTATAACATTGTGAAGAATGGAAATTCCAGAACGCTTAAAATTGTGCTCATGAGGAACCTCTATATACATCAACAGGCAATTGTTCAGACAGAACAAGGGGACACTGTACGGTTTAAAGTCAGGAAAGGTGTGTGTCAGGGTTGTATTCTTTCACCATACCTATTCAATCTGCATGCTGAGCAGATAATCCAAGAAGCTGGACTATATGAAGAACAGGGCATCAGGATTGGAGGAAGACTCATTAACAACCTGCATTATGCAGCTGACACAACCTTGCTTGCTGAAAGTGAAGAAGACTTGAAGCACTTACTGATGAAGATCAAAGACCACAGTATGGATTACACCTCAACATAAAGAAAACAAAAATCTTCACGACTGGACCAATAAGAAACATCGTGATAAACAGAAAAGATTGAGGTTGTCAAGGATTTCATTTTACCTGGATCTACACTCAACATTCAAGGAAATAGCAGTCAAGAAATCAAAAGATTCATTGAATTGGGCAAATGTGCTCCAAAAGACATCTTTAAAGTGTTGAAAAGCAAAGATGTCCGCCTTGAAGACTAAGGTGCACCTGACCCAAGCCATGGTATTTTCAATTGCCTCATATGCACGCGAAAGCTGGATAATAAATAAGGAAGACGGAAGAAGAATTGATGCCTTCGAATTGTGGTGTTGGTGAAGAATATCGAATATACCATGGCCTGCCAAAAGAACAAACAAATCTGTTTTGGAAGAAGTACAACCAGAGTGCTCCTTGGAAGCAAGGATAGCAACACTGTATCTCCCAAACTTTGGACATGTTGTCAGGAGGGATCAGTCCCTGGAGAAGGACATCATGCTTGGTAAAGTAGAGGGTCAGCGAAAAAGAGGAAGATCCTCAACGAGGTGGATTGACACAGTGGCTGCAACAATGGGCTCAAGCATAGCAACGATCGTGGGGCTGGTGCAGGACAGGGTAGCGTTTAGTTCTATTGTGCACAGGGTTGCTATGAGTTGGAACCAACTTGATGGCACCTAATAACAACAGCAAGGAAGACCACAATATTTTCTTAAGCGCTGGTGTGTTTCAAAGCCATTGAAGATGATCATTTTCTTATTGCTAGGTGAGGTCAGGTTTGTCTTTTCAAATTCACTGGCCATTGCATTTCTTCAGATTTGGGTTTCCTTTTATTCTCTTTGTCTGTTTCTCGTTTTTTTTACTGCTTTTTTCTTTTTTAACTTTATCGATGGTCTCTGTATACTCATTTGTCTTCTATATGTTGAAAATATATTCTCCCAGACTGTCACTTACAATAACTTTGTCTATAGTGCCTTGGCTATTCAGGTGATATTTTTCCTTTAAGTCTTCATTTTTTCCAGGTAAAACTTGAAATTCTTTATTTAGCAAAGCTGAAAATAAGTAAAACATGCTTTCAACCTAAGGAACTAGAAAAAAATAATAAAGCCAATGAAAAAGGAGGAGAAACTTAATAAGGAAACCTAAAATAACAAATGGGAAAACAGATATCATGCTTTATAAACCAAAAAACCAAACCCAGTGCTGTTGAGTCGATTCCGACTCAGAGTGACCCTATAGGACAGAGTAGAACTGCCCCATGGAGTTTCCAAGGAGCACCTGGCGGATTCAAACTGCCGAACCTTTGGTCAGCAGCCGTAGCACTTAACCACTATGCCACCAGGGTTTTCATCATGCTTTATAGATAAATCTAAATCTAGTTCTTGAAAAAAGGTGAGAAATAGATAAAAACCTGGTGAACCCACGAAAAATTAGCATTTTATGAATGAGACAAGAAATAGGGTCAGAAAAGAATAATAAAAAAGATACTGTGTAACTTTATACCAATATACGTGACATTTTAGGAAAAATGGATGATTTTCTTGAAAGTAAAAGTTGCCAAAACTGAAGGTAAAACCTCAATTACGTCAACCAAAAAAGCAAATCTGTTCCGGTCAAGTTGATTCCAACTCAGAGCAACCCTATAGGACAGGGGTAGAACTGCCCCACGGTTTCCAAGGAGCGGCCCGTAGATTCGAGCTGCCGACCTTTTGTTTAGCAGCCACAGCACTTAACCATTGCACCACCAGGACTCCTCAATTACCTCAAGGAGAGACAGAAACTTGAAACAGACCAACCTTTCTACAAGAAATGGAAAAGGTGGTCAAATACCCTCCTAGGCATGGCCTGAGGAGCTGATCGCTTTGTGCTGCTGAAAGCTCTGAAATCATTTTGCAAAGGTAGTGTCACCCTAACCCCAGCCCCCATAATTTCCATGACAAAACTGGGGCCTTGTCCAGCTTAAAACATGCAGGTAAAATTCCTAACGAAGCAGATAAAATCCTGCCTTTAAAAAAAACTTTTAATCAAGATAATTTTCAAATACAGGTAATCCCTGAATTAAGACAAACTGTGCTTATAACCATCTTTTTTTTTTTGTACATCTCATTTTTAGTAATATGTACTACATACAATGTTGCAGCATGTAATTTGCTGATGTTATCATTCTCAGATGTTCACATGCAGGTGTTCAAAGGTCTTATTTATAAAGATGCTGATAGTAAAAGGCAATAATAATGAAAACTAAAAAAAAAAGAGGTATTCGACTTACATCAGAACCGACTTACAATGGAATTGTTGGGATGGAACCCTGTTGTAAGTTGAGAACTATCTGTATGCAGAAATATTAGAAAAAAGCACAATGAACACTACCCTTCACCTAGGTGGAACGTATTAGTAACATTTTGTTGTAACTGTGGTATGATAAAATGCGTATGTAATTTAAATTAATATTTGCTGAATACTTAGAGAGTAAGTAGTAGAGTTCATGACATTTCACTCCTAATTCTTGAACATGTATCTCCCCTATACAAGGGTATTCTCCCACAAAAACCCAATACTACCTTTGTGCTAGAAAATCACCTATATAGTTTTAACATAGAAAAGAATGGCTATAAAGTACTTCAGGAATACAAGGATGGGTTCAAATTAGGAAAATCAATAAACTCCATCAAATTAATAAAAGAAAGCAGGAAGCCAACTGTCAGTTGTCCTAGAAACTAGCCCTTTGTATTGTACTGTCAGGACGTTTGTTAACTCATAGTGCGTGCAATCGTAAACCGTATCTAAAAGCAATGTCACACCAAATGGGAAGCTAGGGTCCTAGTCAAACTTTTATTTATTTATTTTCTCCCTCTAACCCCTGCAGATATAATTCATTGCGATTTTGATTACTCAAGCTCATAATCAACGGACATGGTTCCAGAGACTTTTGCAAGAGGAGTTTTCACATAGATTCTGCAAATGCTTCTGTTTGTTCTGTACTGGATGTCTTAGTTATCTAGTGCTGCTGCAACAGAAATACCACAAGTGGATGGCTTTAACAAAAAGAAATTTATTCTCTCACAGTCTTGGAGGCTAGAAGTCCAAATTCAGGATGCCAGCTCCAGGGGAAGGCTTTTTCTCTCTGTTGGCTCTAGAGGAAGGTCTTTGTCATCAATCTTCCCGTGGGTATAGGAGTTTCTCAGTGCAGAGGCCCTCAGTGCAAAGGACATGCTCCTCTCCTGGCTCTTCTTGCTTGGTTGTAATGAGGTCCCTCTTGTCTCTGCTCGATATTCTTTTTGATATCTCAAAAGAGATTGCCTCAAGATACAACCTAATCCTATAGATTGAGTCCTGCCTCATTAACGTAACTGCCTTTAATTCTGCCTCATTAACGTCATAGAGGTTAGGATTTACAACATATAGAATAATCATATAAGATCATAAAATGGTAGATAACCACACAATACTAAGAATCATGGCCTAGCCAAGTTGACACACATTTTTTTTAAATAATTTTTATTGTGCTTTAAGTGAAAGTTTACAAATCAAGTCAGTCTGTCACATATAAGCTTATATACACCTTACTCCATACTCCCACTTACTCTCCCCCTAATGAGTCAGCCTGCTCCCTCCTTCCAGTCTCTCCTTTCGTGACAATTTTGCCAGTTTCTAACCCTCTCTACCCTCCCATCTTCCCTCCAGACAGGAGATGCCAACACAGTCTCAAGTGTCCACCTGATACAAGTAGCTCACTCTTCATCAGCATCTCTCTCCAACCCATTGTCCAGTCCCTTCCATGTCTGATGAGTTGTCTTCGGGAATGGTTCCTGTCCTGGGCCAACAGACGCTTTGGGGACCATGACCGCCGGGATTCTTCTAGTCTCAGTTAGACCATTAAGTCTGGTCTTTTTATGAGAATTTGGGGTCTGCATCCCACTGTTCTCCTGCTCCCTCAGGGGTTCTCTGTTGTGCTCCCTGTCAGGGTAGTCATCGGTTGTGGCCGGACACCATCTAGTTCTTCTGGTCTCAGGATGATGTAAGTCTCTGGTTCATGTGGCCCTTTCTGTCTCTTGGGCTCATAGTTATCGTGTGACCTTGGTGTTCTTCATTCTCCTTTGCTCCAGGTGGGTTGAGACCAATTGATGCATCTTAGATGGCCGCTTGTTAGCATTTAAGACCCCAGACGCCACATTTCAAAGTGGAATGTAGAATATTTTCATAATAGAGTTATTTTGCCAATTGACTTAGAAGTCCCCTCAAGCCATAGTCCCCAAACCCCCGCCCTTGCTCCGCTGACCTTCGAAGCATTCAGTTTATCCCGGAAACGTCTTTGCTTTGGGTCCAGTCCAGTTGAGCTGAAATTCCCTGTATTGAGTATTGTCCTTCCCTTCACCTAAAGTAGTTTTTATCTACTAACTAATCAGTAAATAACCCTCTCCCACCCTCCCTCCTTCCCCCCTCCCTCCCCCGCCTCGTAACCACAAAAGTATGTGTTCTTCTTAGTTTATACTATTTCTCAATATCTTATAATAGTGGTCTTATACAATATTTGTCCTTTTGCCTCTGACTAATTTCACTCAGCATAATACCTTCCAGGTTCCTCCGTGTTATGAAATGTTTCACAGATTCGTCACTGTTCTTTATTGATGCATAGTATTCCATTGTGTGAATATACCACAATTTATTTAACCATTCATCCGTTGATGGATACCTTGGTTGCTTCCAGCTTTTTGCTATTGTAAACAGAGCTGCAATAAACATGGGTGTGTATATATCTGTTCGTGTAAAGGCTCTAATTTCTCTAGGGTATATTCCGAGGAGTGGGATTTCTGGGTTGTATGGTAGTTCTAGTTTCAACTTTTTAAGAAAACACCAGATAGATTTCCAAAGTGGTTGTACCATTTTACATTCCCACCAGCAGTGTATAAGAGTTCCAGTCTCTCTGCAGCCTCTCCAACATTTATTATTTTGTGTTTTTTGGATTAATGCCAGCCTTGTTGGAGTGAGATGGAATCTCATCGTAGTTTTAATTTGCATTTCTCTAATGGCTAATGATCGAGAACATTTTCTCATGTATCTGTTAGCTGCCTGAATATCTTCTTTAGTGAAGTGTGTGTTCATATCCTTTGCCCACTTTTTGATTGGGTTGTTTGTCTTTTTGTGGTTGAGTTTTGACAGACTCATATAGATTTTAGAGATCAGGCGCTGGTCGGAGATGTCATAGCTGAAAATTTTTTCCCAGTCTGTGGGTGGTCTTTTTACTCTTTTGGTGAAGTCTTTAGATGAGCATAGGTGTTTGATTTTTAGGCGCTCCCAGTTATCTGGTTTCTCTTCATCATTTTTGGTAATGTTTTGTATTCTGTTTATGCCTTGTATTAGGGCTGCTAGGGTTGTCCCTATTTTTTCTTCCATGATCTTTATCGTTTTAGTCTTTATGTTTAGGTCTTTGATCCACTTGGGGTTAGTTTTTGTGCATGGTGTGAGGTATGGCTCCTGTTTCATTTTTTTGCAAATGGATATCCAGTTATGCCAGCACCATTTGTTAAAAAGACTATCTTTTTCCCAATTAACTGACACTGGTCCTTTGTCAAATGTCAGCTGCTCATACGTGGATGGATGTATATCTGGGTTCTCAATTCTGTTCCATTGGTCTACATGCCTGTTGTTGTACCAGTACCAGGCTGTTTTGACTACTGTGGCTGTATAATAGCTTCTGAAGTCAGGTAGAGTGAGGCCTCCCACTTTCTTTTTCTTTTTCAGTAATGCTTCACTTATCCGAGGCTTCTTTCCCTTCCACATGAAGTTGATGATTTGTTTCTCCATCACATTAAAAAATGTCATTGGAATTTGGATTGGAAGTGCATTGCATGTATAGATGGCTTTTGGTAGAACAGACATTTTTACTATGTTAAGTTTTCCTATCCATGAGCAAGGTATGTTTTTCTACTTAAGTATGTCCTTTTTAGTTTCTTGCACTAGTACTTTGTAGTTTTCTTTGTATAGGTCTTTTACATCTTTGGTAAGATTTATTCCTAAGTATTTTATCTTCTTGGGGGCTACTGTAAATGGTATTGATTTGGTGATTTCCTCTTTGATATGGTAGATTAAATTAATGGTTTTCTAATATTAAACCAGCCTTGCATACCTGGTATAAATCCCACTTGGTCGTGGTGGATTATTTTTTTGATATGTTGTTGAATTCTATTGGCTAGAATTTTGCTGAGGATTTTTGCATCTATGTTCATGAGGGATATAGGTCTACAATTTTCTGTTTTTGTGGTATCTTTACCTGGTTTTGGTATCAGGGATATGGTGGCTTCATAGAATGAGTTAGGTAGTATTCCATCATTTTCTACGCTTTGAAATACCTTTAGTAGTAGTGGTGTTAACTCTTCTCTGAAAGTTTGGTAGAACTCTGCAGTGAAGCCATCCGGGCCAGGGCTTTTTTTTTTTTTTTTTTTGGAGTTTTTTGATCACCTTTTCAATCTCTTTTTTTGTTATGGGTCTATTTAGTTGTTCTACTTCTGATTGTGTTAGTTTAGTTTAGGTTTTTTTTTTTTAGTGTTTTTCTAGGAATTCATCCATTTCTTCTAGGTTTGCAAATTTGTTAGAGTAGACACACATTTTTGGGAGACACAACACTGAATCAATAATTTTGTTTGTTGAAATTGCTATGTGGTTTTCCTTTATGACCTTTTTTTTTTTTTTCCTGATTGCTTCAGGCCTTGGTTTTGTCATCATTACGGGAGTTATTGCCTTGTGTGAATAATGCTGGAAGTCAGAGGAATTTGTGATTCTCAGACCAGAAGTTTCATTGAGGCCTCGAATTGCCCAGGATTGTTCTGAGTTTTCTGAAATGGAGGCAACAATAGACAACTTTTGGCTTTAATATTTTATTAAACCTGGATATTATTGGGCATTTGGATCTTCTGAAAGTTGCTTGAGTATTATTTAAAGAGAGATAAACTCTAGCTTCTAAAAAGTTTGTTATCTATTTTTGGAATGTTCTTGTTTCCTATTGCCTCTATGAAATCTCTTTTTTTCTTGCAAAAATTTGTTCTCTCACATTCATGTCAGAAGAGTGAACCAGGTTCCTCCTCCCTATTGCTGCATCTACCAACCTCCTTGTTCTTTTCCTACCATCACTGAAGAAAAGCTGTTCCTCTCACAGTGGTCTTCACATCATACCTGCAGATTTTAACCTGCACAGAGAGGACTCATCCCAGACTGTGGGTGCTCAGCTCACAGCCCTCCTCACCTGTCCACCTCCATGGTCATGTCCTGGACCTCATCATCACTGCCTGTGAGACCCCAAGTCATCACTTCAGGCAACCCATTCTCTCATCACAGTCCTTCTATCCTTCTTGATCACTTTCCCTGGTACCCCTAACTTAACAGTTCTCCAACACGATGGAGTTATCCAACCTTTTGGTGCTATGGTCTTCTCACTTTCCTACTGTGCCTTCCCTTTCTTATTGTCCCTATGGACTTCCTCTTAGAAATACCCCCTGCTTTTTGTTCCTTTTAACTGGGCATGCCTCGTGACAGTTGAACCTGATTTAACTGAACTGTCCACCTGTGTACCTGAATCCAAAGAGACAAACAAATATCTTGTAGCAAGCCAGGCAGTAATGTTGAAAGCCTTCCTTTAAAATCATATTTGCTAACCTCGATGGAAAGCCCTGGTGGCACAGTGGTTAAAACGATCAACTGCTAACCGGAAGTTGGTGGTTCAAAACCACCAGCGGCTCCACAGAAGAAAAATATGGTGATCTGCTTCTGTAGAAATTTACAGCCTTGGAAACCCTATGGAGTTGCTATGAATTGGAATTGACATGATGGCAGTGGGCTAACCTGAATGGAAGGAGCCCTGGTGGCACAATGGTTAAGTACTTGGCTGCTAACCAAGAGGCAGTGGTTTGAACTCATCAGCCAGTCTGTGGGAGAAAAGACCGTCGATCTATCCCCCCACCCCCCACCGCCAGGAGAACCTATGGGGCAATTCTACTCTGTCCTAAAGGATCACTATGAGTCAGAATCAACTTGACAACACAGAACAACAACAATCTCAATGGGTAGTCCACTGTTATCTTACCTCTTTGCTGTTTCCCCCCATTCCTTCAGCTCAGGCTGGAGACTGGTAGATTGTTCCTAAGATATCTAGCCAAAGAAAAATTCTTCTTTCTCCCTCAACTTACATTTGCGGACCCCACAGTGAATATGATGACTTATCATGCCACATACTCACCCTGGAAATCCCACTAGTCAACAAACCCTACCCAGCTGCCCTTGAGTGCCTCATTCTGAAATATGAAGAGAGAGCTCAGGAACTAGGACCTTTTAAGAATGTCTCATACTCTTATATGATAGAATGATGGACAATCTTATAGGACTTTAGAGGACATGGAAACAGTGCAGGGGGCAGTACACAGAAAATAAGTGTCTTTCAACTTATAATTAATATTTTCAACACGTAGGTGAATCACACAAATGAAATAAGAACATGGCGTTATAAAGAATCAGTAAGAAAAAAAAAAGAGCTCTTGGAAATTAAAATGAGCCCACATTATTAAAAGTCCAGCAAGTTTTATAAGATAAAAGTTAGGAGATATATTCAAGGAGAATCATTTACAATGGGCAAAAGCTGAAAGCAATGTCCCACAATGGATGCTATAAAAAAAATCATGATAAAACACGACAATGAAACATACTACCCGTTCAGCCATTGAGTTGATCTCAACTCATAATGACCCTATAGGACAGAGAAGAATGACCCCATAGGGTTTACAAGGTTGTAATCTTTATAGAAGCAGACTGCCACATTTTTCCCTCTCCGAGGTGCTGGTGGGTCCGAACCACTGACCTTCCCAGTTGCTGCTGAGCACTTAACAACTGCGCCACCAGAGACCATCCCCAAAACTGATGTCAAAAATCGTAAACACCTTTGCAATCATCCATTAGCTATGGATATGAGAGCTTAGCAAAAATCAATGAAAGCATGCTGTAAAAACCAAATCAGCTGTACAGAATTTACAATAAAGCGTATCAAATACTTTAAAAAATATAAACACTACAGGAACCATCATTGATGGTGATTGTTGCTGAGTTGTGGAAAAACTAACAGCCTTTATTCTACTTGCATCTTTCTTGAATTTTCCAAGATTTCCATGGCACTGGGTTTGGTTTTTGGTTTTTCATGTAGAAGACCGTGGAGGAGATGGATTGACACAGTGGCTGCAACAGTGGGCTCAAACATACCAACGATTGTGAGGATGGCGCAGGACCAGGCAGCGTTTTGTTCGACAGCACCTAATGACACCACCACCAAGTATTAGCTTGCAATCCAAAAAACCAAATGGTTAAAAAAGTAAAATTGCCTTTATGTATGTGTCTATCTATCAGTCTCTCTCTCTCTCTACCTATCCCAACATCCTGGCGATGTGGTGAAATGGTACAGGAAAAGAAAATACGTTCCCAGGAGAGACCTCTGGCGCCCTCCAGCGACAAGAGCTGGAAGTTGGTTGTATGAGTCCCCAGCTCTTCTGCCAACCTCTCATACAGACAATTCGTTGGTATCTTTTTTTAAAAAAACTGTAAACTTTTTGTCTTGGCTTTTCTATCACTGAGATGGAATTACATACCCAAGATACTTTTGAGGTTTCTTTCACTGCTGAGACTGAAAATTTGTAAGAAAATGACATCGAAGCCCCATATTTCAAACATAAGGGCAATGTATTTTCTGACAGGTCTTTCCCAAAAATGTATAAGGTCGTTTTTTTTTTTCCCCTCTTTTTTACCAGCCAATATTTTTAAGTTTTTGTTAACGATATTTCTCTTTCAATAAAATAAAAGTAAATTGTCATTTATTGCACCTGTTTAATCATCCATAATTGTTTGCAATGGTCCCAATCTCCACTCATTCTGGTCTTCACACCATCTCTGCAAATTATAACCTACACAGAGATGTTTAGGATGTTTAGGAAACAATCTAAATACAGGAGAATGGATAAACAAACTGCAATACACCCATACAGTGCATACAGTTCAAAGTAAGAACAAACAAAACTACCAAGGATTCTTAAAATAATTATGCTGAATAAAAGGAGCCAGACACAGAAGAGTACATACTGGATGATGTCATTTACATAAAATGCAAACTAATCTACAATGAATAAAGAAATATAGAGTGAATGAATTAAATCAGTGTTTAAAAAAATTTTTTTTTTTTTCCCCAGTCCTTGCTGATATTAAGAATTTTGGGCGGGGGGGAGGGTGCCTGCAAGAAACTGCACACAGCTGGTTCTGCTGCCAGGTCCTCAGTGAAAGAGCCTGGTGAATTGGGCTTTCAACAAGGGACCTGGACATTGTCTGCTCAGGGGAGGCTGGGAAACACAGGTATAAAGCATGTGCTGGATGAGAAGGAGCCTCCCCTCATGTTGACCAAACCAACATCAGGTAGAACGAAATGAAACAGCCAGACTAAAACAAATCTGTTGATGCTATTTTTTAACACAGGTACATGAAGGATAAGTACCATGTAGCAGGTCTTTGCCATCAGTCTCTCCTTTAAGAAGTTTTCTCAACTTCTCAGTATCTAGGTCTTTTTTCATTGGATTAATTAAGAGAAAGCTAAGCTGTTCAGTGCAAATGCCTCTCCAAGAGAATCCGTGTTATTGTAATTATCCAATCAAGATCCTATCTCCTATAAAGGAAACACAAATAGCTGTGTTTGGCATTTCATCTTGAAGGGTGTTTGACTATTTCGATTGTTTGTTAAAGAGCTGCATTTAATTCCAGGTAAAAGAGATTTTTTTTTTAATTTATATATATATATATATATGCATGTATAAGTAGTGGTGTGTTTGGAAGCCATTAAAAATGCTGTTTTTTTATTACTAGGTGAGGTCAGTTTTCTCTTTAGAGTCACTGACAATTCCATTTCCTCAGATGTGGGTTTCCTGTTAAAACTTTTGTCTGCTTTTCTTTTCTTTTTTTTCCTTTTACTTGTAGATGTTCTTTATATATAAGGGATCACAGCTCTTGGTCTTCTACACGAACAAAATATATTCTCCCAGACTGTCCTTTGCCATAACTTTTTGTACGATGTTTTTTCATTCAAGTGATATATTCCTTTAAGGCATCTCTATTTCATTTTTTCCTAGTAAAACTTGGAATTCCTTCTTTACTTAGAAAAGCTGAAAATATACAAAACGTGAATTCCACCTAAGGAACCTAAAAAAAAAAAAAAAAAAAGCCAATAGAAGTTGAGGAGTATCTTAATAAGAAAAACTTAAAATGAATTGGAAAGCAAATACCATGCTTGGCAGATAAAGCTAAAAAGCTAGTTCTTGAAAAAAAGGTGACAAGTAGATAAACCTCGAGGAAATCAATAAAAAGTTAGCATTTTATGAATGCGACAAGTGATCTAACCAGACAAAAATAATTATTAAAAAGATAGAGTAGCATTTCATATCAATATACTTGGCATTTAAGGTAAAATGAATGATTTTTGTGAACACAAAAGTTACCAAATTGAATCAAGAGACTGAAACCCAGAATGGACTAGTCTCTCTGAAGAAATGGGGAAGGTGATCACATATCCACCTAGGGATAGCCTGAGGGGCCAGTTGTATTGTGCTGCGAAAACCTTTGTATTCGTTTTACAAAGGGGGCAACACCCTAACCCTAACACGCATAAAATTCTCCATGACAAAACTGGAGCTTGTCTAACTTTAAAAAATACATGTAAATATTCCTTTAAAAATACATGTAAATATTCCTAACAACATGAGGAAATAAAATCCTGTTTTTTTAAAAGAATATCATAGAGAAGCACCAGTCTTTATACTCTGTTGGAAGTGAAAGCAGAGTTTTATTGTGAGGTAAAAAAAGACTGGTGAATTTGGGAGACACACCCTAGCATCCAGGCAAGATACCTTGGTGCGTTCCAAATTGCAGGAAGAGTGTTAGGTTTTAATCAGGTAAAGCAAACAAAGGTCTGTGTGCTCACAGGTGTAGGGGTGGGGAGATACACAGCAAAAGTTACAGGAGTTTTGTTAAACTATGATCTTTCTTAAACAATTTCCTTAACATTAGAAAGTCTACTTGTTAATATCCTGGGGTATGTTGAACAGGACATTCTGTCAGGAACAATTAAGCCAATTACCTGTAACAGCTGCATAATTGCCTCTTTTTATCTTAGAGTAACAAGCTTATGCTTTGTCTTAGTTATGGATTTATAAGGAGTCAGCAGAAATGGAGCGAAGGTCTCTGTAAGTAAATAAAAATGAAGTCTGATTTGAGAGAGTCAGAGGATCAGAACTGAGACTTGGCTGATAGACATTTACCTTATGTTGTACAGAGTTACAAGACAATTACAGGTCCGATCTTTACTTAACATTATCAGTTCTATTTTTTAACCTCCAGGGACACATCAATCAAAATATTTTTCCCTAGGACAAGCTGATCAAACATTCTTGACAAACATCCTTTAACAAACAATTCTTCGAATTAAGCTAAAGTTCTGACCTTTGCTCTTTTTATTGTTACTAGCAGTTAAACTTTTACAAGAGGCTCAGTTGTCTTTAGGACAGCAGAAGCAGAGAATTTCAGGCCAAGCTGCAGTTTAATTCAAAATGGAGTTTAATTTAGACCTAGGCCAGCCATTCATGCCAAGCAGCTCGGGTTTAGGGGTCCACATACACCTCTGTGTATAAGAACTTTTAATTACATTAATTTTCATGTATACAGAACAGCTTGAAAAGTAAAAACACAATGAACACTCACTTACCCTCTACTTCGATGTGACAAATTGTTGACTTTTTGTAACTGTGGTACATTGTATACAATTTCATTATTATTTATTGAATCATTTGAGAGTAAGTTGCAGACTTCAAGGCATTTCATTCCTAAATACTTGAATGTGCATCTCCTACAAAAACTCAGAACTGCCCTTGCTCAAGAAAATTATCTGTACAGTCTTTAATATAATAAAGATGCCCTGAAGCTTTATTTCAGGAACACAAGGATGGGTTCAAATTAGGTAAATCAATAAACTTCATATTAATAAATGAAAGCACCAAAGTAACATTTACCAACAAATGCTGAAAATGCATTTGATGAAATTCTGTAGCAATTTATTATTAGTTTTTCAAAGAAGGATAGAAATGCTTTCTAAATATGCAAAAGAGAATCAGGAAATGGCAAACAGCATATAAAATGGTAAAATAATCAAAGTGTTTCAGTTAAGGTAAGATACAAAGCTATATGGTTTTTGGTGTTATTTTCCATTGTGTCTGAGATCATCAGCTTCTTTGATCTCATGGACCAACATTTTGGGGGACAACTTTTACTTCCTGTATGGTAAGCTGACTTTTATAGGTTTTCATCATAAATTAAAATAATCACAAAGATGTAATATCTGGCATACTATAAACGCTGACCCTTCAAAGTAACTGCTACACCACTTTTAAGTGTGTGCACTGAGTCTAAATCTTCACCACCATCATCAGTTTGAAATACAAATGACAAGTTTGACCATTTACATATAGATAACCTTTATGTATACACGGAAAATGTTTATTTGTATGCCTAGAAAACACAGTATTCAACTGATGAGTTTTAGGGTTGATTGTAAGAAATTTTAAAAGGCAGATGTAAGTAATGGTATACGTACTCAGTAGCTTTCCTTTATGGGATTGCCTATCAGTTGGAAATAGAACTGACAAAATTCCTGATTGTAATATATAAAATATTAGTTATAGTTACATGATATAATTGTTATGATATAACTATACATATCATAAACAAACAAACAAAAAAACCTGCAGTCGAGTCAATTCTGACTCATAGCGACGCTATAAGACAGAGTAGAACTGGCCCATAGGGGTTCCAAGGAGAGGCTGGTGGATTCAAACTGCTGACTTTTTGGTTAGCAGCCAGCTCTTAACCACTGTACCACCAGGGCTGCGTACATAGCATATACAGAAATCCATGAGGAAAAACATATATGTTAAATGGGAAATAAGCATAAAATTGTAGTGAATATAAAGATTAACTGAATTAGTAGAGAGCTGTTCCTAAAGAGGGAGACCTAGTTTTACGAAAATAAGTTCTTTTTAAGAAATTGTTTTGCGGCAGTTCCAATAAAGATCTCAATTATCTGTGTTGAAGGTAGTTCTGGGAAAAGCCTGAAAGACAAGGTAATAGGGAATTTATTTCCAACAGGATCACAAATGAGGGCCTAAATGAGTACAATTTGGAACTGGCAAGGGACTAGATAAATGGAAGTGACTATGTCAAAGCGTATCCAAGGGTGTAGTTATTTAATGTGATGGAGGCAAACACATAGTAATGGGGAAGAATGAAATATTCTGTAAGTGATATATGAATACTTGGTTATTCATTTTGAAGAAAATAGTCTCATTTAATGCAATGTACAAAAATTCTCCATGGATTAAAATGAATACAAGTATAGGTAACACAATATAAGCCTTCCTAATAATGTTGTGCTGGGGCATTGCCTCTTAAGTGTTTCTTAAAATGTAAAAAAAAAAAAATGTGCCCAGCACCAGTATTCACTAGTCATACTGTTTATGTGACTTCTAAGTGAATAAGAAAGTAAATGGTAGGGGTAACCCTGGACATTCAGACAAGAATGTGACTTATAACCACATTAATCAGAAACCAAGTCTATCTTCAGGTGAGTCCTGAATGGTCTCAGACACTAAGCCCCTAATATGTCTGTGAAAATGTCAACAAAGACATGAGTAACCTGATGGTGTTCCCGTAACCCCACCCCTCAGAAGTGACACTTCTGATGCCTGGTGAACTCAGAAACCCCCATAGGCTCATTAAGGCAAGGGTAAGAGCAGCGGTGGGAAACACCTGGAAGCTTTCTTCCTGTCTGCATGTCACACTTTGCACCTGTGGCAGAGGAGGGGAACGAGCAGGACCCTTGTGCTGGTGTTCCAAGTGACTTTGTTATGCTTGGCCTGAAGTACATATTGCTTTTAGCCTTAGTATTCTATTATATCAGAATCGAAATTAACAGAACACTTGGCTTTGTGTTCTATTTCATCTCTGTCTGAATTAGTACAACAATCTTGTAAGTATTGCTGTTGTAACCACCAAGTAATACTGATACTCCAGTAAAATGCAATGTCTATCCTGATCTTACATGTTCCTTCCCAGCAAACCTCAGGGCAATGAGCTATACCCACTTCAGTAATGGTCTCTCTGGAATGATCCAGAAGTTTGTGATAGATAGCACAATAAGGGTTATTAAAAGAAGTATTTAAAGCAAATTAAAATATATACTCCTGATTTTGGGGCATTTTTTTAATCCAAGTAAGCTTCCAGACTGTTCTAGACACTAACCCTTTGTTTTAACCACTAAGACACTTGATGGCTCAAAGTGAATGTAACTCAAAACTTCACCTGAAGTCATGTCATCTCAAATAAAAAGACAGTTTCCTAGTTAACCTTTTGATTTATCTGGCCTTAACTTTTTCTCCCCCAAATTCCTGCAGATAAGCCTCATCATGATCCCAGCCACTCAAATGGATAATCAGTGGATCCTACTGCAGAGAATAGCGCAGGGCCAATTTTCGTGCAAAATCTGCAAACGCCTCTGTTTGTTAAGTATTGGATTAATAATTTTGACTTTTGGAATTGCTGTGGTGATCTTCCATGAGAATTATACAACTTTCTGCATTGCGATGGCAATGATCGATTTTGGCATTCTTCTTTTCACCATTGCTGGAATGACAATCTTTTATGATGTATGCCGGGAGGCATTTGAATTGTCTACTCTTCAACTGAAAGAACGTAGAATTGGCCAGAGTCAAGTTGAAGCTACAGAGGCACCAATAGCCAGTACGTCACTATAAACTTTATTAAACCTGGATATCTTTGAGCCTTTGGACTTTTAAAACTCTCTTGAACATTTTTAAGTAGAAATAAACTTTGGATTTTAAAAGGTTTGTTAACTGCTGTTGGATGTTCTTCATCTTCATTGCCTCTATAAAATATTTCTTCCTGCAGAAGTCCTTGTTCTCTCAGGTTCATATCAGATGAATTAAACAGTTTCCTCCTCCCTGTTGGTGCATCTACCAACTTTCTTGCTCTCATCCTACCATCACTGAAGATCTAGCTTTTCCTCTCACTCCAGTCTTCACATCACACCTGCAGATCTTTACCTGGACACAGGGGACCCACCCAAGTCTGTGGGTCCTCAGCTCACAGCCCTCCTCACCTGCCCTGTCCTGTTCTCCCCCCGTCAGATGCCCAACTCCATGGTCATGTCCTGGACCTCATCATCACTGCAAGACCCCAAGTTATCACTTCAGGCAGCCCATTCTCTCACCACAGTCCTCTCCTTCTTGATCATTTTCTCTGGCCACCCCTCACATAGACAATTCTCCAATTATCCAACTCTTTGATGCTACAGTCTACCCACTCTCTCACAGTGCTTTGACTTTCTACTTGTCCCATTTGGCCTCTGAAATACTCCCAACTTTTTGTTTCCCTTCTAGCTGCACATGTCTAATGACTCCTGAACCTGATTTAACGAAACTATCCACCCATGTACAGGAATACAAGGATGAAAACGTTGGAGAAACTCACATAATGAGGTTGGTTGGCTTCCTATAAAACCATGGTCACCAACACAAAGGGGCTCTCATTACAGGAGGGTTTCTCCTCTCTGCTGGTTCCCTCACTCCCTCAGCTCAGGCAAGAGACTGCCAGAGTATTTCCTGAGAGATCTGACAAAAGTGCTTCCTTCTTCCTCAGTATTCACTGGGAACTCCACAGTGAAAAGTTGTCCTTAGCATGCTGCCTACTCCCTCTAGAAATCCTTCCAGTCAAGAAGCCTGAGCCAACGGTCCTTGAGTGTATCTCTCTGAAATAGGCAGGAGAGCTCCTACACGAGGACTTTTGAGCAACATCTCTGCCAAGACAGACAAACTGTGAGGAAGAGACATTCCAGGGAATAACGCACAGAAAAATTCTTTCAATTTGTATTTAACATTTTTGGACATACAGGAGAACACACTGCTTAAATGACAGGTGAATAAGGTGTTATAAAGAATCGGTAAGAAAAAACTCAGAGCTCTTGAAAATTAAACTGAGGGCAGAATTAAAAATCCAAAAACTTTTGAATGGTAAAGGTGAGGGGATATATTCAAGGAAAACCATTTACAAATGGGGAAAAACTGAAAACAATGTCCCTCGATAAAAGAAACAAACCTGTTGCCGTCAACTTGATTCCAACTCATAGCAACACTATAGCGACACCATGCAACAGAGTAGAACAGCCTTATAGGGTTTACAAGGAGCAGCTGGTGGATTCCAACTGCTGACCTTTTGGTTAGCAGCCAATCTCTTAACCACTGTGCCATCAGGGCACCTGTTCCTCAATAGAGGACTTCAAAAATTTATGATGCAATAGAGCAAGACAAGAAGACATTTCGTTATACTAAAACTGATCTGAAAAAGATGTAAACACGTTAGAAAACCATCATTAAATGGCGATGGTTTCTTGGAGATGCAATAACTAATGACCTTTATACTTGGATATGTCTTATATTTTCCAAATCTTCCTCAAGACTTTGGAATTCCCATAAAACCAAATTGTTAACAAATAAAATTACCATGAGATATGTCAATATCCTGGTGACTTGGTGAAAGGTTACAAGAAATGAAAATACATTCTCAAAAGGACAGGCTTCCTATGCATTCTAGCGTCAAGATGCTGGAGTCTGGCTTTGTGAATACCAAACCTTTCTGCCAATTTCTCATACAGAAATTTCTTGGGTTTTTTTTTGTTAACTCTAAATTTTGTGCCTCGGCTTTTCCATCACCGAAATAGGGATACATCCCCCAGATGTTTTAAAGTGTTTTGCATTTCTGATACAAAGTCAGTAAGAAAAGAGCACTCAAAGCCCCACCTTCCAAAAATAGGACAGTGTATTTTCTGACCATCTTTTTTCCACATGTATACGGTTCTTTTCTTCCTTGCTTTATTACCATCTATAATTTTCATGCTTTTCTTAATGAAATTTCTCTTCTAATGAAAAGGAAACACAATCTCTCCTTCACCGCACATGTTTAATTATTTAAAAGTATTTGCAACAGCCTCGAGCTGGAAAAAATCTAAATACCCAACAACAGAGAAATAGATAAACTGTGATATACCCACACAATGGATATTTCTTGTTGTTATATTGGAGCCCTGGTGGCACAGTGGTTAAGTGGTCAAACTGTGGGGCAGTTCTACTCTACCCTATAGGGTCACTATGAGTCAGAATAGACTCACAGCAATGGGTTTGGTTGTTTGTTACATTACATATGCCGAAGAGTTGATTCCGACTCATGGTGATACCACGTGTTACAGAGTAGAACTGCTCCATAGGATTTTCTTGGCTATAATCTTGACAGAAGCTGATCACCAGGCCTATTTTCTGTGGGACCACTGGGTTAGAAATCAAGTGCAAATTGTTTGCGCCACCTAGGGACCTATAATGGACACTACTCAACATAAAAATGAATGAACTATTGATATTTAAAACAACATGGATAAATCTGAAAATAATTATGCTGGATAAAAGAGCCAAACACAGAAGATTACATACCGGATAATGCTATTTGTATGAAATGCAAAGTTATCTATAGTGGCAAAAAGCAGATGAGTGGTTGCGTGGGGAAGAGAAGGAGCAAGGCATGGTTTATAAAGGAGCACAGAGAAACTTCCAGGGTAATGGACATGTCCATGACCTTGATTGTGCTGATGCTTTCATGGTTGTATACATATGTCAAAACACAAAGAATGCTATACTTAAAATATCTTTGGATTTTGTACCTCATTTATACATCTTTGAAGCTGTGAATAAAGTGTTTGCCCAGTCTTTCTGGTATTAAGAATTCCTGCAGGAGGGGCAGGCGGTGCCTGCATAAATTGTACACAGCTGGTTCTGTTGCCAGCTCCTCAATGGAAGAGTCTGGTGAATGGAGCTTTCAGCAAGGGACCTGGGCATTCTCCTGCTCAGGGTAGGTTGGGAAACACAGGTAGACAGCGTGTGCTGGCTGAGAAGGAGCCTCCCCTCAACTTGACCAAACTTTCATCAGGTGGAACCAAATGAAACAGCCATGCATCAACAATCAGACTAGAACAAATCTATGATACTATTTTTTAACACAGGAACATGAAGGGTAAGTATCATATAGCAAGTTTTAACCATCAGTCTCTCCTTTAAGAAGTTTTCTCAACGTCTCAGCATCTGGGCCCTTATATCATTGGATTAATTAAGAGAAAGCGAAGCTGTTGGGTACAAATAGCTTCCACGAGAATCCATGTTATTGCAATTATCCAATCAAGATCCTAGCTCCTATAAATGAAACACAAAGAGCTGTGTTTTGCATTTCATCTTGAAGGATGTTTGGCTATTTCTGTTGTGAACAGGCTGCTATTAATATCAGGTAAAGTAAACTACAATTAAAAAAAATTACAATAGTGGTGTGTTTGGAAGTCATTAAAAATGGTCTCTTTCTTATTTTTAGGTAAGATCGGGTCTGTCTTCTCAGATTCACTGATCATTTCATTTCCTCGATGTGGGGTTCCTATTAGGCCCTTTGTCTTCTTTTCCTTTCCTTTTTTTTTTTTTTTATTTGTATATATTCTTTATATGTAAAGAATCTTCTTAACTCATTGTCTTCTATGTGTATAAAAATGTATTCTCCTAGACTGCTCTTTGCCATAATTTTGTGTGTCTTGTGCCATTCACGTGATATTTTTCTTTTAAGGAATCTTTTTTTTTTTAAGTAAAACTTGAAATTCTTTTTTTATTTAGCAAGACAAAGCAAATAAAACCTGCGTTCATCCTGAGGAAAAAAAAAATGCCAAAAAACCCAATAAAACTGGAGGAGAAATTTTATGAGGAAAACATAAAATGTTAAATTGGAAAGCAAATACCATGTTTGATAGGTAAAACTAACAGTTAGTTCTTGAAAAAGGTAACAAATAGTAAGCTCTTAGCAAACCAGTGAGAAGCTAGCATTTTATTAATGAACAAGACATTAGAGCCAGGTGTAAAGAATTTCAAAAAATTTAATGTATAAGTATTATCACTATAATATAGGAAGATGAGGTGGTGTAATTATTGGAAAAATAAGTATTTGCAGGGATGATTGTGAACCTAGTAAATCTAGAAATCAACCGAAGAGTTTTAGAATTATCATTACATATTAAAATGTCTAGTAATGGTTCACAAATTTAGTAGCTTTTCTTCATGGGTGTAATTGCCAGTTGTAAATAGAACTAATAAAGCCCAATTATATATAATATCAATTATATACAACTATGTAATTGTAATAATTCTAATTATATAAGTGTATAATTACATAGAACTACATCAGTGGAATCATAAATACAAACAGAAAATAAGCACAAATCTGTAATGAAGTATATAAAGATGAGCTGGTTAAGTGGAGAGACCTGAAAAGGAAGGCTTACTATTAGTCTAAGTAATTGTCTTGCCATATTTCCCATAAAAACCTCAACTTCTCTCTGTGTATTTGAGGATAATGTCAGAAGTCTGGAAGACGAGTCGATGGGGAAATTCGAGCCAGATCATAAAACCAAACCCAACCCAACCCAAGCCAAGCTGTTGCTCTCGAGTTGATTCTCTTAGCAATGCTATAGGGCAGAGTAGAACTCTTCCATGTGGTTTCCAAGGCTGTAAATCCTTAGGGCAGCAGACTGCCACACCTTTCTTCCGAGGGGTAGCTGGTGGGTTTGAACCACTGACTTTTCGGTTAGCAGCCGAGTGCTTAACCACTGCACCACGAGGGCTCCTCCAGATCACAAAAGATGATCTAAATCAGCACAGTTGGAAACTGGCAAAATGAACGGAGGACAGTGTGTTAAAACATTTCCAAGACTGTAAGGTTATTCAGTATGATAGAAGTGGCATTTCAAATTATTAATTTGAGAGAAATCTCATGCAATGCACAAAAATTCTCCATGGATTAAAATGAATAAAGTTAGGTAACAAAACGTAAGATTTCATAATCTTGTGTTGGGTATTGTCTCTTAAATGTTTCTTGAAATGCAAGTGTGCCCAGCACCAGGATTCACTGGTTATTTGCTTGCAACATAAAAAAAATGGAGTAATTTTACTGGTTCAGAGAAGGTGGCTCTTTACCACATAAATTAGAAACCAAATCTGTCTTCAGATGGGTCCTGCGTGGTTCTAATATGACACCAAGCAGCCCATTTGTCTGTTAAAATGCCAACAAGGACATGAGTTATCTGATGGTATTCCCTTAACCCCACCCCTCAGAAGTGACCCTTCTGATATCTGGTGAACTCAGAAACCCCCACAGGCTCACTAAGGCAAGGGCAAGAACAGTGGTAGGAAACACCTGGAAGCTTTCTTCCTGACTGCATGTCACACTTTGCACCCAGGTGCTCACCTGTGGCAGAGGAGGGGAACAAGCAGGACCCTTGTACTGGTGTTCAAAGACCCCTTGTTGTGTTTGGTCTGATGTACATGTTGCTTTTAGCCTATATTCCATTATAAAAATATCAGCATCTAAATTAACAGGACTCTTGCTTTGTTTTCTATTTCATCTCTATCTGAATCAGGGCTTCAAACAGTTTCAGTTCAAATCCCTAATGGAAATTTACATTTCTTACAACTTCCCTGCTGATAATTTGCATTTCTATCAAGTTCTACGTAAGTCACCTGGGATCTTGTTAAACTCCAGATTCTGATTCAGTACATCTGGGGTGGAAATGCAAACTCTCAGAAGGAGTTCGAACAGAAACGAACTATTTGAAGCCCTGATCTGAGTTAGTAATACTGATTCAACTAATAACGATACTCCCGTAAAATGCAATATGTATCCCGAGTCTTTACATGTCCCTAGCAAACCGCAGGACTATGAACGACCCAATTCAGGATTGGTCACTCTGGAATGATCCAGAAGTTCGTGATAGATAGCTTTGTGCAGATTTTTGAAAGAAACATTTGAGGGGAAATTTAGACTATATCCCTGATTTTCTGGCAGTCTTCCTTAGAAGTCAAACCCAAGGTTGCTCTAGAAACTAACCTTTTGTATCATACTGTCAGGACACTTAACTCAGAGTGCATGTAATTCAAAACTTCTTTAGAAAGCCATGCCACCCCAGAAAGAAAGGTTCCTAGCCAACCATTTGACATACCTGACCTTAACTTTTTTCTTCTCCCAATCCCTGCAGATAAGACTTCATCATGATCCCGGCCACTCAAGATCATCATCTAAGCACTGCATTGCACAGAATAATGCAAGATGAGTTTTCACAGATCTTCTACCAATGTATCTGTTTGCTGCTTCTTGGATTATTTGTTCTGCTTCTGGAACCTTCTGCGATGGCTTTCGTCTTTGATCATAGGCTTTTCTCCCTTGGAATGGTAATGATCATTTATGGCATTTTAGTTATCATTATTGGAATGTCAGCCTTGTATGAAACATGGCAAATCTCAGAGGAACTTATCACTTTAATACGAGAAGAACCACTGACGCTTAGAAATACCCAGAGACATAGAAACACTGAGAATGAGTAATTCAAAATGGAGGCAATAAGAGCCAGCACCTGACTATGATCTTATATTAAACCCAGATGACTTTGGGACTTTTTAAGCCCCTTGGAGTATTGTTTTAAATAGAAATAAAGTTTGTTTTTAAAAGGCTTGTTATCTGCTATTGGTATGTTCTTTATCCTTACTGCCCCTGTAAAGTCTTTCTTCCCGCGGAAGTCCTTCTTCTCTCAGGTTCAAGTCAGATGAACAAAAGGTTCCTCCTCCCTGTTGCTCTCTTCCTCCGGCCTCCTTGCTCTCTTCCTCCGGCCTCCTTGCTCTCTTCCTCCGGCCTCCTTGCTCTCTTCCTCCGGCCTCCTTGCTCTCTTCCTCCGGCCTCCTTGCTCTCTTCCTCCGGCCTCCTTGCTCTCTTCCTCCGGCCTCCTTGCTCTCTTCCTCCGGCCTCCTTGCTCTCTTCCTCCGGCCTCCTTGCTCTCTTCCTCCGGCCTCCTTGCTCTCTTCCTCCGGCCTCCTTGCTCTCTTCCTCCGGCCTCCTTGCTCTCTTCCTCCGGCCTCCTTGCTCTCTTCCTCCGGCCTCCTTGCTCTCTTCCTCCGGCCTCCTTGCTCTCTTCCTCCGGCCTCCTTGCTCTCTTCCTCCGGCCTCCTTGCTCTCTTCCTCCGGCCTCCTTGCTCTCTTCCTCCGGCCTCCTTGCTCTCTTCCTCCGGCCTCCTTGCTCTCTTCCTCCGGCCTCCTTGCTCTCTTCCTCCGGCCTCCTTGCTCTCTTCCTCCGGCCTCCTTGCTCTCTTCCAACCATCACTGAAGATCTAGCTGTTCTTCTCTGGTCTTCATACCACACCTACAAAACTTAACCTGCATAGAGGGGACCCACCCAGATCTGTGGGTGCTCAGCTAACAGCCCTCCTCACCCACCATATCCTGTTCTTCTGCCTCCCACAGATGGTCATGTGGTGGACCTTGTCATCACTGCTGCCTGTGAGACTCCAAGTCTTTTCTTCAGGCAACCCATTCTTTCACTACAGTCCTTCAATCCTCTTATGTCCACATTCATTCATTTTTTTTTAACATTTTATTGTGGTTTAGGTGCAAGTTTACAAAGCAAATTAATTTCCCATTCAATAATTCATATACAAATTGTTCTGTGACATTGATTACAACCCCTGTAATGTGTCAACGCTATCCCCATTTCACCCCAGGTTTCCTTTTTCCATTTGTCTGGATTCCCTGCCCCTTCCTGCCTTCTCATCCTCCTATCCTTTTTTTTTTTTTAACTTAAAATTCAGTTTTGTTGTCCCCTCCTAACTTCTCGTCCTTGCCCCTGGGCTGCTGTGTCCATTTAGTCTTGTTTTATGGGCCTGTGTAATCTTTGGCTGAAGGGTGAACCTCAGGAGTGACTTCATTACTGAGCTGTAAGGGTGAGCTATAAGGGTGTCCGGGGGCCGTGCTCTTGGAGTTTCTCCAGCCTGTCAGACCAGTAAGTCTGGTCTTTTTGTGTGTGTGAGTTAGAATTTTGATCTACGTTTTTCTCCATCTCTGTCTGGGACCCTCTACTGTGATCCCTGTCAGAGCATCCTGTGGTTGTAGCCAGGCACCATCTAGTTGTGCTGAACATCTGGTGGAGGCTGTGGTAGTTGTGGTCCATTAGTTCTTCGGACTAATCTTTCCCTTGTGTCTTTGGTTTTCTTCATTCTCCCTTGTTCCAGATGGAGTGAGACCAGAGGAGTCTCTTAGATGGATGCTCATAAGCTTTTAAGACTCCAGATGCTACTCATCAGAGTAGAATATAGCATATTTTCTTTATAAACTGTTCTGCCAACTAAGGTAGATGTTCCCCAAGACCATGGTCCCCACAGTCCTTCTATCCTTCTTGATCACTTCCCTGAATCCTTTATTTGACAACTCTCCAACATGACGGAGGTACCCAACTCTTTGATGCCACAATCTCTTAACTTTCCCACCCTGCCTTGATTTTCTCTTGTCCCACTTGGGCTCCAACTTTTTCTCCTCTTCTAACTCTGCTCTATATGCCTAGTAGCATATAAACTTGACTTCATGGACCATCCAAACATCCAAACTGTATGTGAATCCAAGGAGGCAAACATCTTGGAGCAACAGACACAATAGACACTTCCTTAAAGTCAGGATCACAAACCTGAAATGGCTACTCCTGCTGATCCTCTGCTTTGTTGTGCTACACCCCCCCCCACCCCATTTGCTACCCAGGCTGGAGGCTGGCAGATTCTTCTATGAGAAACTGGCCTAGGAGAATGCCTTCTCTTTTGACTGACATTTTGGGGTCCCCTGATGAAAAAGTTGACTTATCTTGCCACCTTCCCACCCAAAAATCACACCAGTCAACAAACCCTACCCAACAGACCTTGAGTGCCTCACTCTGAAAAGGAGAGCTCAGAAACAAGAACCTTTGAAAACACCTCTGCCATGATAGACAAATTGAAAGTACTTTAGAAGGGAGATGATGCAGAGAATTGTAAATTAGGAAAAAAATCTTTCAACTTGCAGTTAATATTCTCAGGCATCTTGTAGAAGAATATATCACATAAATAAGAATAGGGTTGTATAAAGGATCAGTAAGTGTGGCAAGGGCTCTTGGAAATTAAAAATGAGTTCAGAAATTCAAAATCCCAAAAGTCTGGAAGATAACATCGAGAAGACATAGACAAGTTGAGCCATTTATAATGGAAGACGATGGAAGCAATCTTTACATGAGATTAAAACATGAGAACAAAACAGTATTTTATAGTTACTTAAACTGATATGGTAAAACAAAACTACAAACAGAAGTTCCCATCAGCAGGGATTATTTTGGGGTGGCGGAATAAATGATGATAACTTAGAAGAAGGGTTATAAGAAACCGTATGTCAAATTGTAAGTGACCAAGGAAAATGAAGCACTTTGTTAGGACCAGAGGCACCTATAGGACCTACAGGGCCACGAGTCATTCCCTTACAGTCTTCTAGACCATTCCTTGGTGTTCTTTTCAGTACCTGCTACAAATAACACTTTATGCCCAAAAATAGAGGTGCTAACTAAATCCATGGTTTACAAGTTCACAATAGCAGAGTTCCCACAAAAATGTGTTCCTTGTCTTTTATATCAACATTTCTCTTCACCTCTTTTCAAAAGGTGTGAAGCCATGAGGGCAATTTTATAGCTGCTCTTCAAAAAACTGTTTACGTTGATGATATTTATGATGTCCCAAGAGCCATGTTCTTCTCTAAATTCTTGGATGCCTGGCAACTTTAGGATTTTTACACTCTATTTCCTTGACTATTTCCTCTAATGCTCTTTCACCCAAAGTGAAAATGTACATTTTATTAACAAATCAATTATTTAAGCTCTTTGCTTTTAGCTAAAGGTTCATAGTAGAATGATCTGATGAGATTTGAAAAAATCTACTTGCCAAGAGAATCCAATTCTGACGTGTACATCCAGTTGAGATCATTGATTTAAGCTGGGAGTGGTACATACAATTTTATTCATTTTGTTTGGGGCTTTGGTGAGTTTTTCTGAGGAATTGCCTTTTATGAAATGTTTTAAAAATTTCCTCTTTCTGCATAAGGACATTTTTCTCAGCCTCGTCTGAGATTTCTCACTTTTCTTTTTTCTTGGCATATTTGTGTTTTAGTAAAACAAAATTCCATTTCTCCATTTATAAAATCAAAGCAGAAATGTGACTTTAAAGGAGTTTTTCGGTTTTTTCTTTTCACTATTAATTTCCAAAACCTTTTCATCACCCCAAACTCTGTACTCCTTAAACAATAACTCCTCCTCCACCTGCACCCTGGTAACCACCAATCTACTTTCTGTAGGGGCATTTGCCTATCCTAGGTGCACTTTTTAACTGGGAATATCAGATCTACAGGAGTGTAACTTATCTACTTGGGAGTCTTCAAAGCAAGAGGGGGCTTTCTCTCGTTCTATGAGGAGTTTCAGGTATCTGTGGATGATCTACACGGGACTGAATAGCTATACTATGGGCTTTCAAACTTTAGAGTGTTTCAGAATTTCCTGGCCACCTGTTGCCATCGAGTCGATTTCGACTCTTAGTGACTCTATAGGACAGAGTGGAACTGTAATCTTCCAAGGCTGTAATCTTTACGGAAGCAGACTGTTAACATCTTTCTCCCATGGAGTGGCTGGTGGGTTCAAATCACAGACCTTTTGGTTAGCAGCCAAGTGCTTAACCACGGTGCCACCAGGACTCCTGAATCTCCTGGAGGGCTTATTAAAACCTAGGTTGCTGAGCCCCACTTCAGAGTTTCCGATTCAGTAGGTCTGCTTGGGGGCTCAAGAATTTGGATTTCTAAAAGTTCCCTGGTGATGGTGATGCTGCCGGTTTGGGGACCATCCTTTGAGAACTACTGATCTCATGATTTCATTTACCTAACCGACTGAGGGGGATGTTATGGAATACCAGAGAGAGCCAAGAGTAAAATAGACTTCAGTTTGAAATTCTGCCACTTACCGTCCAAAACCCTTGTGCAAATTATTTAACTCTCTGAATCTGGTTTTCTTGTCTATAAAATGTGGATAATAATACTTGCCTCACAAGATATTGAATGTAAAACACTTGGCCCGAAGTAGCAAGTCAGGAGATGTCATATCTGGTGATTACATTTTCCTATAGTTTGTAGCACTCTCACAGGGCTTCTCAACTCTGCACATCAGTGTCACCTGGAGGGCTTTGACAACTCCTCAGGCCCAAGCAGTAACCCCAGAGATTCTGATGTCATTAGTCTGGGGTGGGAGCCATGATTCAAAAGGCAGGAAGGGTAGCAAATCACTAACTTAGTAGCTAACAGACTAGCAGCAGAAGAAACAACAACAAAGGGAGCAGATTGGCTCTTAGCCGGAAGACATTATCAGTGTGAAACAGATCCATTATGTCCTGATTTTCTACAGAGATGCTTTTACGTTACCTGCCTCAACATCAACAAGAGTAACTCACAACCTCTCTGGTTAACAAAGTCCTTCACAGTCTACCCAAACCAAACCAATCCAAACCAAACCCATTGCTGTTGAGTCAATTCCAACTCATGGCGACGCTATAGGACGAGTAGAACTGCCCCAGGGGGTTTCCAAGGCTGTAATCTTTACGGAAGCAGACTAACACATCTTTCTTCTGTGGAGCAGTTGGTGGGTTTGAACTGCTGACTTTTTGGTAGGCAGCCGAGCACTTTAACCAGTGCACCACCAGCGATCTTCTCACAACCTACCGGACAACACAAAATCACTGGGTTAATTAGGAATAAATGCTCAGCTGAGGTGCAATAACGGGTCCCTCTGAGAACCCATGCTATTATCATTATCTAATCAAGATCCTACCCTCATAAAAGAAAAAGAAGAATGGCTTTTAGTTCTTCTCCCATGGGTGTGCCGATTTGGTTGGATGCGTACTGGTTAGTTTCTCATTTTTTAAGAGTACTGTTAACTGTCATGTAAGTAAAAATGGAATGTCTTTCATAAAAGTGCTAACATTTTTATATGCTTGTATCAAGTTAAGCAAATTTTGTTTGGTTACCAATTCCCTAAGTGCCTTTAAAGAATCAGGAATAACTATGATCAAATGATTTATCAGTATTTTATTGTGATAATCACTGTTTTTTTTCTTTCTTTTTTTTAATATACTATTTAAATGTGATAGGCATTACACTGAGATTTTATCATGCTGAGCCATCTTTCCCTGCCTGGGGAAGTCCCCACTTGTTGGTCGTGTCTGTGTGTGTGGGGGGTGGGGGGTATGGTTTAAAAATCCGCAGTGCTGGATTTAACTAGAGTATTTCTTAATTTTATATAAGTTATTCCTGTGGCTGTATAGCTAACAAGAGTTTGTTGATAACTTAGTCACTGAAGAGATCAGTTAAATTTGGCCGAAATTTTAGAAAGTCTAATCTGATATAAAAAAGGATTCCAGACCAGTATCTGTGACTGTCACCCCATAGAGAAGAAACAGACAAGACCGTGGTGTTAGAGTATTCTGGTGATTGTGAAATTTTGTCTTGGAATCTCTGGATGATTTCTTTTTTCTTTTTTTAAAAAAAATTTGCTTTCTTCATCACTTCTTATTTCATGTGTAAGGATTGCATTATAAATCAAGTGAGAGAAGCTTAAATGTCTTTCAGAAATTGAATAGCTCGCTTTTTTTTTTCTTTTACTTCTCTAAATATTTACCTAAAAATGCTCTTAAAATTAAACAACTCTCCAGAAGCCTGACAACGCTGCAAGGCTTGAGTGTCTTAGCATGAAATATACCCCTGCAAACCAGCCTTCAAAAATGTGCCTTCTTGTTTCCCAAGGATCTTACTCACTTTAAAGTAACATGGTAGATGCTTAGCCTAAAAGCTTCTTTCTTCCCAAGACCTGTATCTGTAAAGTTTTGTGTACCCCACATAACTTGTTGTTCTGAACTACTGTATAACCTTCAAAAAACCAGCTGTATATTCTGTATCACAAGACTATAAACGACATATAAGCCAAAAACCACTTCGCAAGTCACAGTAGTGTCTCTAGAACTGACTGCCATTTGCATACATCTTGCTCTTTCCCTCTTACTCTTAACAGTTCATCTCTTTAATTGTCAAAGTCTTACTGTTTTTAACTGTGCTCATTTTCTTATTAGCAAAGGTGTACATCTCATCACACGTTGTCTGTTATCAGTTGTTTCTGGTTTATTGTCTTCATTCAAAAAATTATTTTATGTAATATATATATTATAATATTATTTAAACACTCTGTTGAGTTTTTGGTCTTTCCTCCTTGTTGGCTCTTCATCTTGCTCCGGTTTAATTCCCTGTCTGTTATATATTATGAAAACAGCCTCCTGGTTTGGAAACCCTGGTGGCATAATGGTTAAGTGCTATGGCTGCTAACTAAAAGGTCAGCAGTTTAAATCCACCAGGTGCTCCTTGGAAACTCTGTGGGGCAGTTCTACTCTGCCCTATAGGGTCGCTATGAGTCGGAACTGACTCGACAGCAGTGGGTTTGGTTTTTGGATGCTGTGTTTTGTTCTAAACTTTTTTTTTTAATATAGTGAGATAGTCCATTTGTATTATATTATTGCTTCTGGATTTCATTTCTCAGAACAATATTTGTAGCCTTAAATTATTTTATTAAACAGAGCTGGAAAATCAATGAGAAAGGCATTGACATTTACAAATGAGGGCTATAGGGCGATATCAACAAAGGCCAATAAAAAGTCGTGTCAAGGGAAATTACCAAGAAGAACAGATGAATGAATTAAAAAGCAGAAACATGACAGAAGAAAACAGAATCTGTGATTGGAAAAGGCATCCAAAATAATCCAACAATTGGCCAGACTTTCTTAAAAAACTAATCAATAATTCCAATGTCAAGAATGAAAAAGAACACCAATGAGTCAAGGAAAATATTACCTCAAGAGACAGGAGAGGCCACAAGAACCAGAGATTCCATCAGCCTGAGGCCAGAAGAACTAGATGGTGCCCAACTACCACCAATGACCACCCTGATAGGGAAAACAACAGAGAGTCCCTGATAGGGCAGGAGAACAGTGGGGTGCAGAACTCAAATTCTAGTAAAAAGACCAGACTTAATGGTCAACTAAGACTGGAGAGACCCTGGAATACATGGCTCCTGGACCCTCTGTTAGCCCAGAACTAAAACCATTTCTGAGGCTAACTCTCCAGACAAAGATTAGACTGGACTATAAAAATAAAATGATACTTGTGAAGAGTGTAGTTCTTAGTTCAAGTAGATACACGAGACTAAATGGGTAGCTCCTATCCGGAGATGAGATGAGAAGGCAGAAAGGAACAGGAGCTGGTTGAATGGAGAAGCGAAATCTGGGGTGGAAAGGAGGAACGTGCTGTCAACATTACAGAGAGAGCAACTAGGGTCACATAACAATGTGTGTATAAATTTTTGTATGAGAAACTAACTTAAGCTGTAAACTTTCACTAAAAGCACAATAAAAATTAAAAAGAAAGCAAACCACAGATTAAAAGAACTCTAAAAAGGATACAGTATTATCTGTAACATATCTTAGTAAATTTTAAAATTACACGAAATGGGTCTTTCTAGGAAGATATAAATGGCCAAAATTAACTTATGAGAGTTAAAAATTCAATAAACAAATAACTTTAGAATAAATTGAAAAGATAGGTAAAGATGTACCTTCAGAGAAGATATTATATTCAGATAATATCACTGTACAATTGTTATCTGGAGAGTCCCAATTATTCTTATAAGGAGAGTAATCCAGATATCGACTGGTTGCCGTCCAGTCCATTCTGACTCATGGCAACCCCATGTATGTCAGAGTAGAACTGTACTCCATAGAATCATTTCATGTGTGTGTGTGCACTTTAGGTGAAATTTACAGAGAGAATTAGTTTTGCATTCAAAAATTTATACACAAATTGTTTTGTGACAGTGGTTGCAATCCCCGCAATATGTCAGCACTCTCCCCCTTTCCACTCTTGGTTCCCCATTTCCATTCATCCAGTTTTCCTGTCCCTTCCTGCCTTCTCATTTTTTTTTTTTTTTTTTTCTTTGCTTTTGGGCAGGTATTGCCTATTTGGTCTCATATACTTGTTTGATCTAAGAAGCACAGTCCTCATGTATGTTATTGTTTGTTTTATAGCCCTGTCTAATCTTTGGCTGAAAGGTGAACTTCAGAAGTGGCTTCAGTTCTGAGTCAGCAGAGTGTTCAAGGGCCATAGTCTTAGGGGTTCCTCCAGTCTCTGTCAGGCCAGTAAATCTGGTCTTTTTATGAACTTGAATTTTGTTATACATTTTTCTCCTACTCTGTCAGGGACCCTCTATTGTGATCCCTGTCAGGGTGGTAAGTGGTGGTAGCCAGGCACCATCTAGTTTTCCTAGGCTCAGACTGATGGAGGCTGTGGTTCATGTGGTCCATGGGTCCTTTGGACTAATACCTTGTGTCTTTGGTTTTCTTCATTCTCCTTTGCTTTGGACGGGAGATAGGACCACTAGATGTATCTTTCGTGGCTGCTTGAAAGTTCCATAGGGTTTTCAATGGCTGATTTTTTTTGGAAGCAGATCACCAGGCCTTTCTTTCAAGGCACCTCTGGGTGGTCTTGAACCTCCAACCTTTTGGTTAGCAACCAACCTTGTTAACCATTTGCACCATCCAGGGATTCCAATCCAGATATCTAGTTCCCCCAACTAGGATAGAAATATGAAAGAATACAAGAGTTTTATTGAAACGTAAATACGAAATATGGTCTAAGAAACCAGTCCTTTATGTTACACCCTCAGAATATCAGATTAGATAAACTAATGGGCTATCCTATCACATCCATGGAGAGTAGATTTTAGACTGTATCTAAATACAATGTCATTCCAAATAAGAAGGGAGTGTTTCTGGTCAATCTTTTACATATCTAACCTGTACCCTTTTTTCTAATTTCCACAGCCAAGACTCATCATGTTTGGGTCCCTACAAATTTATAGCTGGAGGATAAGGTTACCAAGGAGTGTGCTGCAAAAGCCTTTATATGTTCTCTACCGTAATCCCATCATCCTCACCAGCCTGGGATTAGTGAGTTTGGCTGTGGGAACTGCTGTGATAACTGGAATTTCTGACAATGTAGCTGTTGTTCTTGGGATAATACTTGTTTTGCTGGGAGTCCTTCTTACTATTGCTGGAGGTATGAACACATGTGCGGTGTACTCAGAATTCCAGAGAGCCTCCAGAGCCCAAGCAGCAGCTGAGAACGATCACCTTATCCACTATTCAGTGCCACCTCAAGAACTTGATGCATCAGCACCTGGTACCTGGTTATAATCTTATATCTAACCTGAAGATCTCCAGCTCTCTAACCTTGTTTTAAGCACCATTCTCAAACTTGAAATAAAGTTCTAAAAACCACAGTGAAAAGGATTTTTAAATCTTACTCTGAACTGATCATCTCTTCCTACAGAAACTGTTAACCTCCTAACGCTCATGCACATTACCCCTTCCTGTGACTGTCTTCTTATGGCCCATCTGTCCTTATGTTCCCCGACCACCCATCATTTAGGACGTCTCCTTCAGTCTCAGAGTCTTCTTCCCTCTGTTGTTCTCAATGACTTCATAGTGAACAAGGCTGGCCCATTAGAACCAGAGCTGCTTGGTTGTTGGTGGTTTTTATTAACAATTTCATTGAGATATAATTCATGTACCACAAAATTTGCCCATTTAAAGTGCAATCCAATGGTTTCTAATATAGTCAGAGTTGTGCAACCATCACTACAATCAATTTTAGAACGTTTTCATCGCTGCCTAAAAACCCCTTACCCATTAGCCATCAATTCCTTTATTCCCTCAGCCCTAGGCAACAACTAATCTAATTTCTGCTGTATGTTGTTAGCTGCCATCAAGTTGATCCCGACTCATGGCGACCCCATGCACAGAAATGCTGCCCAGTCCTGTGCCATCCTCATTATTGATTGTGGGCTGGACCATGGTGATCCATAGGATTTTCACTGGCTGATTTTCAGACGCAGATCACCAGCCCTTTCTTAGTAATGTGTCTTAGTCTGTCTCTCCAGCTGTGTCTATTCTGGACATGTCACATAAATACAATCATACAACATGTGGCCGTTTGCAGCTGGTTTCTTTCACTTAGCATAATGTTGTGTAGGTTCATCCATTTCTAGCATGTATCAGAACTTCATTCTTACTCTCTTCCCTTTCTTTGTTCTCCTGCTCACAGCCTCCCCTACTTTCCAACCCCTTCAAAATTGACTTACAGAGAAGGATCTCATACAGCTATCTTTTTTTTTTAATTTATTGTTATAGCTATTAGTTAAATCTTTACTCTGAGGTTGTTTCCATTTTCAGTCTTATCTGTAACTATGGAATAAAGAGTTTTGTGCCCTGAGAAAGGAATTGGGTCATCAGGGAATAAAACACCAGTTGCTATCTAGTTGACTCTGACTCGTGGTGATCCCACGTGTGTCAGAGTAGAATTGTGCTTCATAGGGTTTTTAATGGCTGGCTTTTTGGAAGTAGATTGCCAGGAGTTTCTTCTGAGGCACCCCTGGGTGGACTCAAACCTCCAACGGGCTCCTATTAGGAATACCCAAACAAAAACCAGACCTGTTGCTGTCGAGTCGATTCTGATTCATAGTGACCCTCTAGGACAGAGTAAAACTACCCTTTTGGGTTTCCAAGGAGTGTCTGATGGATCCGAATTGCTGACTTTTTGGTTAGTAGCCAAGCTCTTAACCACTGTGCCACCAGGGGTCCCCTACCAGGGAATAAATAACCCAAAAGCAAAAAAAAAAAAAAAAAAACCCAAACCGACTGCCATCAAGTTGATTCCGACTCCTAGCGACCCTACAGGACAGAGTAGAACTGCCGCATAGAGTTTCCAAGGAGTACCTGGCAGATTCCAACTGTTGACCTCTTGGTTAGCAGCCATGGCTCTTAACCACTATGCCACCAGGGTAGAGGGAATTTTATGAAGAGTTTAAGGCCCGTGTCTGGAGACCCTGAGTGTTGCAAATAGTTAATGTGCTCAGCTGCTAACCAAAGGTTGAAGGTTTGAGTCCGTCCAGGGAAACTTCAGAAGAAAGACCTGGTGATCTACGTCCAAAAGATTAGCTATCAAAAGCCCAGCGGAGTACAGCTCTACTCTGGCACACGGAGTTGCCGAGAGTTGGAGTCAATTCGATGACAACTGGTTTGGATTCAAGGCCTTCGTCCATGTAATGACAACAGTGAATTGAATCCTGCAAAGGCGCTAGGCGTCTGCTATACCTGCTGCCTTGTTGGGTAAAGAGTAGGTATAAAACTCACAAACTGAAGGGACATTGAAGCTCTAGTTAAATATGGCCTATACTTCCCTTGAGGAAAAATATTATTCATCAATGTAATCTTAGCACTAAGCTTATAGCAGATATTCAAATACTCATTGAATTAAAGGCTGAATAATATATTTTTAAGCATTGGACTTGAAGAAATCTTAGAAGTCACCTGGTCAGATCCCCCCATTTTACAAATGAGGAAGGTAAGGTCCAGGGAGGTTATACGATCTGCCTAACGTCATTCAGCTCAAGGGGAGTGAAAAAGTACAGCCAGAATGCTCCTTAGAAGTGAAGATGGCATAAGTTCATCTCACATACTTTGGACAAGTTATCAGGAGGGACCAGTTCCTGGAGAAGGACATCATGCTTGGTAAAGTAGAGAGTACCTGAAAAAGAAGACTTTCAATGATACGGATTGATACAGTGGCTGCAACAACGGACTCAAACATAACAACAATTGTGAGGATGGCACAGGACCAGGCAGTGTTTCCTTCTGTTATACATAGGATCACCATGAGTCGAAACCTACTCCATGGTATCTAACAACAACACTGAGTTCAATACTATTTAACCACCCAAACGAAAGAATCTTCCTGTGTAATGTTGGCTTGATGTGATGTTTCCTTGATAATTCAAAATGCTATTGTCACAAATGAGTTCCTGTATAACTGGTAATATATGAAGAAGCTCTATAGATTGTACCAAGGTTGACTTTTTGGTTTTGATACTGTAAGTTGTTAACATTGGGGGAGACTGGGGGAAGGTCACACAGGACTTCCTTGTACATTTCTTTGCAATCTCCTGCAAATCTGTAATTATTTCAAAGTAGAAATTATAAAAATCAGATAGTATCAAAATACAGACTATTCAGATTTTAAAAATCAACTAATGTCAGTTTTTCTAATTTTACATTTGAAAAACCAAACCAAACCAAACCCACTGCTGTCGAGTCGTTTCCAACTGATAGTGGCCCTATAGAACAGAGTAGAACTGCCCAATAGAGTTTCCAAGGAGCGCCTGGCAGACTCGAACTGCCGACCTCTTGGTTAGCAACTGTAGCACTTAACCACTATGCTACCAGGGTTTCTTATGTTTAAAACAAAAAAAAAAAAAGTTTGAAAAGGGCCCCAAAAAATGCTGTTGTAATTTTAAGAACTACCCACAGGGTGTCACTAGTGTTCTGTCATAGCACCCCCTCTGCAAGCATCTCCTTCCTCCTCCAGAGCTGTCGTTCTTGGAAATAGAACTTAGCTTTCTTAAAGACTGAAGAATATAAAACTGCCATATTCCAACACAGTTTTTTCCTGATTGGAAGCAATGTGAAACCCCAATACCCCCACTTTTTTTTTTTTAGGTGGAAACACAGAAAAGCAGTAAGAAAAGGAACGAAGTTAAAGAAGATGAATAGGGCATTATCTAGAGAAATCTTGCTTCTCAAAGTGTGGTCCATGGACCAGCAACACTGGTATTGTCTAAGGATTTGTAAGATATGCAAAATCTCAGGCCCCACCGTTTTTGTTGTTAGTTGCCTTCAAGTAAAATTTGACTCATAGCGACCCCATGTGTGTGAAGTAGAACTGCATTCCATAGGGTTTTCAAGACTGTGAACTTTTGGAAGCAGATACCCAGGCCTGTCTTCTAAGGCACCTCTGGGTGGGTGCCAATAGTCAACCTTGCAGCTAGGAATTGAGTGCTTAACAATTTGTGCCCTAAATTAGATTCCTAACAAGCTCAGGGTTTTGATACTGTTGGCCATATTTTGAGTAGCAAGGATTTAGAAGTGATCAAAGAAAAACGGATGGGGGTATGGAGCATACTGGCTGCTGTCAATACAATAAAACCTTTCTCATTTGGAGCTCACTAATGAATAAGAAAGACCTAAGAAGAATTGATGTATTTGAATTATAGTGTCGATAAAGAATAATGAATGGACTTTCAGAAGAATGAACAGTCTTGGAAGAAGTACAGCCAGAATTCTCCTTAGAAGCGAGGATGGCAAGACTTTGTCTCACTTACATTGGACATGTGATCAAAACAGACCAGTCCCTGAAGAAGGACATCCTGCTTGGTAAAGTAAAGAGTCAGCAAAAGAGAGGAAGACCCTCAATGAGATGGACTGACACAGTGGCTGCAACAAGGGGCTCAAACACAGCAACAGTTGGGAGGATGGTGCAGGACTGGGCAGTGCTTTGTTCTTGTACACAGCGTCACTATGAGTTGGAACCAACTTGATGGCACCTAACAACAACACAACAAAGCAAATCAGCATTATAATTTTGACTTGGATTGGATTAAGTATTACAAGCTGATTGTTTATGCGACATGCATAATTTTACCCACCAATAATTTTAGCACATATATGTGTATACACATAAAATATGTTAATTTTATAAATATTTACAAGATCTCAATTTTTGGTTCTGAGCTTGCAAAAAAGAGTTTAGTGATAACTGATTTTAGAAACTTAGACTAAAACATGAGTAATGGTTTATACATTTTTATTTTTCTGGTTAAATAACACATTCTATTATCATTTACTCACTTCCATCAAGTTGATTCTGACTCAGCAACCCTATAGGGCAGAGTAGAAGCACTGCCCCATAAGTTTTCCAAAGGAGTTCTGATGGCGCAGTGTTTAAGTGCTTGGCTGCTAACCGAAGGCTGGTGGTTCGAACCCACTAGCCGCTCCTTGGGAGAAAGATGTGGCAGTCTGCTTCTGTAAAGATTTACAGCCTTAGAAATGCTATGGGGCAGTTCTGTTCTGTCCTCTAGGGTTACTGAGTTGTAATCAACTAGACGGCAACAGGTTTTATTATCGTTTAATAATTACTAAACTCCAAGAATATATCAGATATCTTCTTCCTTTCCTTAGACCGAGGTTGTTGAGATGTTTAAAAGCAAATAATTTCAAAAGTTACCAACATACTCTTAGAATATTCTGAAGTAAAGCTCTTAGAGATTAATGGGAAACATTTTACTTTTTTTTTCCTAGTACTTTTTAATCATTCGAAATTGAGGTTGTTTAGATCAATTTTCTCTTGTACTTCATGAAAGCATTTCACTTCTGCGTATTCTTCCTCCTGAATTTTGTATTTAATCTATAATATTCTAGTATTCCTCTTGGGTCTTTTGCCTTCAAAAATGGATTCTTTTTTTAAAATAATATTTTATTGAGTTTTTGGTGAAGGTTTACACACAAGTTTAGGTTCCTACCATTCAACAATATATGAGTTGTTCAGTGACGTTGATTACATTCTTCACAAGGCGTGAACATTCTCATTATTTCCATCTGGTTGTTCTGTTTCCATTAATCTAGTTTCCCTGCCCCCTTACATTCTCATTTTTGTTTTAAAGTAATTGTTGATCATTTGGTCTCTCTCATATAGGTGATTTTTTAAAGGAACACAATACTTACAGGTGATATTCATTATTTTTTGAGCCGATTTGTTATTTAGCTACAAGTTGACCTCGGGTTAGTTTCTATTCAAGGCTTGAAGAGCATCTCAGGCAACAGTCTTGGGGTGTCCTCCAGTCTCAACCAGTCCAGTAGGTCTCATTTCAAAAATGGATTCTTAATATGAATGGCTTTTTGTCCATAAAATTAACAGATCCTCGTTCCTTTAAAGCTGTTTTATTTAATGGCCTTCACCAGGCAAATACAGTAGTTTCCAGTGCTGCTACTTTTCATTTGTGAACACATTTAACTTTGTTCAGCTTTGACTTCCTTAAAGGACAGTTTGCTCTCTGGCTGATTAATTACATCTCACTGTTTAGTTTTTCTTCCTTGTCTTTGCATACTGTTCCCTGGCCTTTTCTCTGATCTTATCAGTCTCTGTTTTGCTTCCTCCTGGGATGACCTCCTCTTTCATACTGCTGCCTAGCCCATTCTGACTCATAGCAAGCATAGAGATAAACTGCCCCGCAGGGTTACTGTGGCTGTAATTGTTAACGAAGCAGACCGCGGTACTTTTCTCCCATGGAGTGGCTGGTAGTAGGTTCAGACCTCTGATGTTTCAGTTCATAGCTGAGCACTTAACCACTACGCCACCAGGGCTCCTGACAGATATATTACTTAATAATTGCTCTGTTTTTATAACAAATAGAAAATTATGCATGCATTCTATGTGACTTACATTCTTCTAACAGCCTTTATACCACCTGAAAGTCTTTCTGGATTGCTTTTTTTTTTTTAATTAATTTTATTATGGTAAATAAAATAGGTATAACGTAAAATTTGCCACTGTCACCATATTTGTAGGTGTACAATTCAGTGTCATTGCTTACATTTACCATCTTGTGTAGCCATCACCACTATCTACTTCCAAAACTTTCTCATCACCCCAAACAGAAACTTGGCACCCCTTAAACAAAAGCTCCCCATTCCTCTCTCCCTTTCTGGGTTGCCTTTTAAATCTCCCTCAGGATCTCTGTGTTGCTGGCCAGCAGTCTTCAAAGTGCATATATGTAAAATCAATTTCTTTCCATCTACCATTGGCCATCTGGTCTTCTGTATTTTGGATTAATTTCTCACTAGCAATAAATAAGAGTAGTCCCTGGGTGGTACAAATGGCTAATGTGTTCAGCTGCTAACAGAAAGGTTGGAGGTTGGAGGTTTGAATCTACCCAGTAGATTGCCAGAAAGGCCTAGCAATCTACTTCTGAAACCAACCATTGGAAATCCTATGGAGCACATTCAACTCTGACACATACCGGGTCGCCAGGAGTTCAAATCAACTCAAGGGCAACGGTTTAGCAATTAAAAAAAAAAGGAACATTTGTCTAATTGTGAAAAACTTTTCTCAGTAAATAGATATGGATCTATAAATACTAACGTAGTCAGCAAAACATTGTCACACAATGTGGAGAAAGAAGAGTATAGTCCCTGCTTTCAAGGAGCTTACAGTCTAGTGAGGGAGCCAAACATGAATCAAATACTTGAACAAATGTAACCTTGGACTTATGCTCAGTGTTAAGAGGAAGAAATACATTGGAGTGGGGTTGATCTGCTCAGGAAGGTTACGAAGGTTTCCCTAAGGGGGTGCCACATGGAAAGGGAAAAGCCATGAGTTCCAAGCTTGACATGCTGTGTTGGAACTGCTCCTGGGATAGCCAAGAGGAGATAAGCAGGCAGTTGAACATATAGGGTTGGGGTTCAGAGGACAGGTCTGGGCCAGATATATAAATTTAAGAGTCATCAGTGTATACAGGTGACAGTTGAAGCCAGACATGTGAATGAGATTGGCTAGGAACGAATAGAATTACAATAGGGAAGGGATCTGTATTGGTTTGTTATTTTCTTTTATTAAAGTCACTGTTTTGCATGTATGTTCTATTCAGTCCTAACCTTTTCAGGTAGCATCACTCTTCCTTTGGGGAGCCACCCTTTCCCATCTTAGTCCTTGCACTTTGGGGGGTTTGACATCATCCCCAGCTCCTGTGGTGGGTATGTAATTTAGGCCCCAGTCATCACTGTATAATATCCTCTATGCTCAATGATTGGTTTAGCATGGTCATATGACCCAGTTCTGGCCAATGAGAGTTAGGCCCAGGACATTGCAGGAAGTAGCAGAAAGAATTGGACCTGTGTCTGGGAAGGAGGGTTCCTGGCTTCTCATGCTCCTCCATTCCCACAAGTTTCTGGGAATTGGATGGGTAATTCTTTCTTCTGCATATTAAATGTGTTATCTCCCCAAAGACAATCAGGGCACTGTGTAATACACTGTGGCATTACACATAGCATCAATCTAGGCTGAGAAGCAAAGGATGCCTGCTCACATTAGAAGCAAAGATCTGCTTTCCTACTAGAGTGCAATGACTCCTTCAGTATGTTGTCGTTAGTAGACGTTGAGTCAATTCTGACTCATGAGAACTCCAAGCGTGCAGAGTAGAACTGCTCCATAGCATTTTTACAGCTGTGACCTTTCAGGAGCAGATCACCGGGCCTATCTTCCAAGGTACCTCTGGGTGGGTTCAAACCTCCAATCTTTCACCTAGTAGGCGAGCGTTTAACCATTCGTGCCATTGAGGGGCATAGTATTTAGCATCCTCTAAATACAACAAAAATGTACTTAAGTATATTTTGTTTGCTGTCTGTTTCACTCTCCTGGAATGCAAACTCCACCAGGGCAATGCTGTATGTTTTGCAGACTTATGCATCCCAAGTATCCAGAATGCACAGGAAGTGCTCAATGAACATGTCTGGACAGGACGAAGGGGCCATTCTCTGTGCTCTCAAAGGCTCCCCCGCTACCCTTGTCGCAACACTGGAGTCGGTGATACGCACAGCCTCTCCCCCAGCCCGACTGTGGGCAAGTGGAGGACAGGTTGAAGGTGGCATCTGTTTATCCAACTTTGTATCCTGAAGTGCCGTGCACAGGGCCTGGCACATAATAGGCACCCAGTGGAAGTTTGTTAATATCTCTG